>NW_002476508.1:0-309889 GCF_000189635.1 Tetrahymena thermophila SB210 | reverse complement strand
CAACCCCAACCCCAACCCCAACCCCAACCCCAACCCCAACCCCAACCCCAACCCCAACCCCAACCCCAACCCCAACCCCAACCCCAACCCCAACCCCAACCCCAACCCCAACCCCAACCCCAACCCCAACCCCAACCCCAACCCCAACCCCAACCCCAACCCCAACCCCAACCCCAACCCCAACCCCAACCCCAACCCCAACCCCAACCCCAACCCCAACCCCAACCCCAACCCCAACCCCAACCCCAACCCCAACCCCAACCCCAACCCCAACCCCAACCCCAACCCCAACCCCAACCCCAACCCCAACCCCAACCCCAACCCCAACCCCAACCCCAACCCCAACCCCAACCCCAACCCCAACCCCAATATTTGAAAATAAGAAAAAGTTAAATTTTCTACTAACATTTTAATTTAAAATATATTTTTTTATAAAATATTTATTGATTTTTTAATAAAACTAGATAACTTATTAATAATAAATCAATTATTTTATACAAAAATTAAATTATCCATCTTTCATTTTCTATGCTTTATTCCATACATTTTAGTCTTTTAAAATATAAACTTAACATTTAAAATAATTTTATTTTTAACAATTTAATTTATTTATTTTCAATATCTTTTAAATTAAATTATTTTTTTAAATTAAATTCCTATAGTAAAAAAATTAAAGAGCAGCTTTATATATATCAAATATCTTAATAAGAAATTTCAATTATTAAATAAATAAATAAATAAATAAATAAATAAATAAATAAAAGGAAATTATTTTTAAAATTAATTAATCAAATAATAAATAATTAACAATTTTGAAATCAGTAGTAAAAAAGATAGCAATCAGCTAGATGTTAAAATTAAAAAATATTTTGTTTCTATTATATGTATTTATTTATTTATGTGTTAATACAAAATTAATTTATAATTTTAATTGCATTTTCAGTTGATTTTCAAATAATTCCATAAATTAATTAATGATTGATTCAATCAATAATAAAATTTAGAAACTTTTTTTAGTATCTTTGTTTATTTAATTATTAAAATTAATTTAAAGTATATAAGACAAGTATATATATAAAGATTCAATAGAATTTAAAATATTAAAAATAAAGTTAGTTAAATAGGTTGATCGATTGATTGAAAAATGCATTTTCTGGATAGATTAAAGAAGCACTAGCAGTTCTAACTCATAAATATTTTTATATAGTACATAAAAAACTATCTGTACATTATCATTTATAGTAAGATAGCTTTGCTTTTAATTGATGGTACGGTTGAATAAAATAATTGTTCATCCGATGGAAGATATTACATTATTATTGTTGAAAATGGTTGTATTTGCTTTGTTGTCTTTAATTTAATTGCTCTTATTTACATTATTAAATAGCAAGATTTTGCGAGATTAGAATTCTTTATAATGTATGGATTAAATTTAGGCTGGTTTTCTGTGCTCTTAGTTTATAGCTTGATAACTGTATTATAAAGGGATTATGAATGCAACACAGTCATCATATTTCGAAAGGCCTTTTTGTTTGTTTGCATTAAAAAAGAAATAGAAATAGGAGCTCTTATTTTCAAGCAATCAGATTGGTTTTTAAGATAGGTCAATATCTGTGCAAATACCGTTTTTGCTTTCATGATTTTTACTTCTTCTAATTAGGAGCGTTGTTCTAAGGAAGCTTCAACTATTGCTCTTTCAATAACTATAGAAAATTTAGTTAGCTTAGCTTTTTTCACTGTTATAAATGTATGCGTTTCTTGCTATTCTCTTAAAAACTAAGCATTTAGAGCCATCAAATTTGTTAGTATTGTCATCATTTCGAGCTTTGTTATTTCATATATAGTCATAATGTACTTTAATGCTACTGATAACATACGATTTATTCCTTATTGCGTCCCAATTATCTTTACCATGAAATCTTATATTTATGTTATCCCTATTAGTTTAGCTAGCATGGTTATTCTTTACTATTCACTTTTACTCTAATACGAGGAAGAGTAGTAAGAAGAAGAAAAATCTAAATCTAAAAATTAATAAAGTTAATTTAATCCTAGAGATGGATATGCTATATCTCCCTTCTAAGCATAATTTATAGATGAAATTAATTTTTCTTATAAAAACGATAAATAAAATGAGTCTGAAGGAAGAAAAACTATTTCTAACCATGCTGAATTAGAAAAAATGTATAAAAGTGGTTAATTAAGAAATAATGATGAGTTTATTGAAGAAATGCCTGAGTTTTAACCTAATTAAGGCTCTACAAATAATTTCTTTTCAAAAAAATAAGTTGAAAATAGTGCCAAAAGCAATTAAAAGCAAAAAGCTGCATAAAATTTGTAAGATAGTCCAATAAATTTCTATGATTTTGCAGATAAGTTAAACGAAAGAAACAGAGATTAATAAAGATAAAACCAAAGCAATAATGAATAAATGGGGACAGCATTTAATATCAACAGCAATATAAATCAATTTGAAAATTAGAACCAATAAAAATAATACAACAAGATGGTTACATTTAATCAATCTTAACCCTCATCTTAACATCAATCTTTTAGAAACGATGCAAACTCTGTAAACTAGTAGCAAACATATATGTAAAGTGGAAGTATAACTCCTTCTTTTAATCTTATTTAAAAAAATAAAAATTTAAACTGAAAATGATTCATTCATTTATTTGTTAATTAATTGATTGATTGATTCATTCATCTATCATCCAGTTTAATTATTAACCCTAAATTATTTTGTAAACTGTTAAAATTCCATTATTTGTTAATTTTGTATCATTCAATTTAATGATTTAGTTAAATTAATTTAATAAATATAGTCTAAATTTATTTTATGCTAATTTAAATAAAAACTGATAAAATTTATAAATTTAAATTTTTAAATAAGATAGATTTTTTATAAAGTAAAATACATATTTAAAATTGAAGATAAAATTTAATATTTTTTCATTTTATTTTGTTATTAATTAGTAAAGATAAATAAATTATTTAATATTATTAATAATCAAGTCAAAATATTTTTTAGGTTTAAACTACAAAAAATTTAAATTAAAAATTATATCAAATAAAAATAATTTTTAAATTATTGAATTATTTTTATTTAATTTAAATTGCTATTGAAGAAATTCAAAGTATTAGTAAAATTATAAAAGACAAATTTAATATTTTCCATAAAGTAATATTTTTTCTAAAAGAATATAAATTTATTTGCTTTTTTGAATTGCTTTTTAGAGAGTAAAATAAAAACTTCAATTTTATTAAGCTTAAAATACTCCATATTATTTTTAAAAAATAATTAACAAATATTTGCATTATCTAAAGACTTAATGACTAATTATTATTTTTTAATCTTAAATGAAATAAAATTTATAAATATACCTTTGATTGAAAGACAGCTAGCTAATCATTTAAAATTAGTTTCTTTCTTTATTCAATCTTTTTTTTAATTTAAGGTACAAATAAATCGATAAAAATACATAAATAGATTTATTAAAATTTTTTTCTTGATAATTTTAATGTAAGATACAGTAATAGCAGTAGTAGAAATAATATTTAAATAAAGAAATTAATATTTATTTTATTTAAGTAAAAAAACTAAATGATTGATTAAATTGTAATAATAAATTGAATCTAAAATTATTCTATAACCTGGGATTCAATTTTTGATAATGGTTTTAAGATAATTAACAAAAGTGTAAAATAAATATAATTTATGGTTGGTGTAACTTGATTTGATTGATTTACTCAAATTAAAAAAGAAAATAACATTCAAAGCTGCAATTCACCAAATTACCTTCAAATAAATACCAATCAGTTATAATAATGTAAAATAATACTTAATCAATAGTATTTTTAACGCATTTTGAATTAAAATTGTGGTTGTATTTAAATAAGCCTATTTCTAGCTTTTCCTTCATTTATCTTTTTGAAAATTACAATTTTAGTTTTAAAAGCTTATTACTTAATAGTATTTTACATATTTTTAAATGAAAACTGAGGATATGAAATCAGTAAAAAAAAAAAATCTGTCTTTTGACACTATTTTTATCAAGATTAAAAATCAAAAAAGCTAGAAAGCTAGAATAATTTTGAGAATTAACTATAACAAATTTATAAACTGAGGTTATCTAGAAGATCTTAATTTAGCGCTATTTAATTAAGTACTTCGAACAGTTTTTTAAATAAGCATAATGTAAAATTTATATATTATTTTTACTTTTTTATAAGCGAATTAAAGAAACATTTATTCTTTTATAAAATAGAAAAATAGACTGAGTTCTTTTTTATTATCTAATAATAGTTTGATTCAAGTAAAATTTAATTTTGATGATATTCCAAATTCTTATTCTCTTTATCATATTAATTAATATCTTAATATATCATTTATGATTTATTTATGCTTTTCCCAAATTTAAATCCAGTACGAAGTTAAAAAACTAACAAACTACTAACTAATTATAATTTGGTAATCTTAGCACCAAATGCAAATGAAAAGCAGAAATAAGGAAAGTAAGAAAATTGGAATTTTTTGACAGATTAAAAAAAGATTGTAAAAAGGCTATAAATTTGAATAAATTAAAAAATGAATCCTGTGGAAATAACAAAATGCGTTGGTGATTAATGATTTTATCTAAAAATGAAGTAATTGAATAGAATAAATTAATTATTGGCTTTATTTGAAATTTGTAAATTTCTAAGTTGACTTATTTAAATTAATGCATAAAACTTGATTATTTGAATTATTGATATATCTAATAGAATAAAGAAAAAAAGAATTTGAAATTGTTACTGCGAAATTAATTGATGTACTTGATTATTCAAATGATATTTAATAGTATTTGGTTCTGCCTTTACTTCATTTACAATGAATTTTAATTTAAAAGTTATTAGTATTTGGTTTTTACCATAAATTATTAATTTTATTAATTGTAAGGATATTAATTTTTCATTATTAAAATTTCCCCCAAAGAGCTATAACTCTAAAGTGCTATAACTTGGGTAAGTAAAATTTCAATCTAAATTATCATATAAGGGAGATTTTAATCAAAGTGATATAAAAAAAGTAATTAATTTAAAGAGAAAATACCCATAAAAATATAGTTTAATTTAATTTTTACAAATAAACTAGCAAATAACACATATAAATATAATAATGGGCATATCTGTACAAATGCGAATTATTACTAAAATTATCTTCATATAAATTTCAGTAATCAATATCGTATGTAAGGCAAGCTTCTTTGCTTCTGATCATACTGGTATCTTTTATCAGAACAAAATCGATGCTAATTCCAGCAGTAGCTAGCAAATTCGAGGATATGATTCCAGCTATTTTTAAGATTTGATTGATGAAAAACAAGGTAAAATTTATTACATAATTCTTATTATTGGATGAGATATAACATATCAAATTTACTAGGAATTGAATGGAGTGCATAATATGACAGGTTGCTGTAAATTTAAACTTAAAATAAGCTTGAGGGCAGAGATTAATCTTGTTACTACACTTGCAGTTCTTGTTTGGGTGATGATTATTATTCTTGTACGTCTTGTTTTGGAAATAGAAGCATGAAACAAAGCATAAATGGTTAAATTAGCATATGCTTGTGCGGATTAGGCTCGGTGGATGAAGGACCTGGCTCTTGCAGTGGCTCATCAGATCAAAATCTAGAAATCGCAATCAAGGCTTTGTTTTCAAGTGCTTTTGGAGTAAATTTATTAACAAGCTTTGTTGTATGGAATCCTATGTATTTTTTAAGTTTCAATGAATTTAGTCAAGTTATTTCTCAAATGGCTTACGTTAATAAGCAGAGCACTCTAAATTTTGATTAAATTGCTTATTATATCACTAATTCTCACCTAGATAAAATTCTTACTCTTCAGTAAATTTCAGATTATTCATTATCAAGCAGTAATGCAACGACAACTTCTACAAGGACACTTTAAAATCCTAAAATCCTCTTAAATGACAAAGATACTTCATTTATTGTTAATATTATTTTTCTTATTATCCTGAACACAATAGCTTGGCTGATTTCAGTTTTTGGTAAAAATGATGTTAAGTATCATTATTTATTCTAAGTCTCTACACCGATTATTATTTACATCTTGACTTTCAATGACCTAAATTTATTCGCTTTTTTTCAATTCTCAAACGTAACATTTAACACGCCTTTGAGTTCTACAAGCTTTTTCTTTGCGTTATTGGCACTTATATATATATTTAGTTTTTTTGGATATATGTTCTATCACATTTGCTTGAAGCAAGTTTTAAATGAAGAGAAATAAACTTCTTAATTAAAATAATATCTGCTTGAATTATAAAGCCTAATTGCGAGATCTGGAGCAGAAGAAAAAAGCAACGAAGAAGATTAGGATTAGGAGAATGATGATGTCTTTTCTAAAAAATCTCATTTAACTAACTCAAAACCACTGAATTAAAAGTAGAACGGAGAAAAGAATGAATAATACGATGCTCACAGCATGATACTAAAAGACCTAGAACAGTCTGAAAATCATTAAGAAAATAAAGGCGTTTCAAGAAATAGTGAAAGAATGCAATTATCTCAGTAATAGAAAAGTATTAATATTTTGGATGGATAGTAGTATATTTCTAGAAATTTAGATAATGAAAGCACCTAAATTGAAAATGACAGTCCTATTAAACCTAAGAAATTCTAATTACTTTCTGATATCAGCAAACATAAAAGTAGCGCAGATTTAATACCTAATAATAAATTGGATGATTAAAAATCATTAGATGGGAATTTAAAAAAAATCGATGGATAAAATTTGTAAGATTAAAACTAATAAGAAGAAAATAAATTAGAAGTAAGGAGCAGCATTGAAAAAGAGTTAGAAAACAATAAAAATATGCAATTAAGAGAAGAAGAGCTTAAGCTCAAATTAATTGAGCAGGAATTTATTTTACAATAAAATAGATCCATGTTCTATTTCCTTTATGTGTTTATTAAGCAACACAATTTTATTCAAAGAGGTTTCTTTACTGCCTTAATATTTAGAAAATTATTCTTCTCATTAATTAATTTGTACATATATGAAAATCCTTAAGTTTAAATGGGTCTCCTCTTGCTAGTTTAAATACTCTTTGTAATCTTCAGTTTCATAGCTAGACCATTCTAAATGCGTTTGCACAATATTTTCTTCTTCTTCTTTGAAACAATAGCTTTAATTTGTTTCATTATATTTACATCAATCGCCTCAGAAGATGCACATATATAGACTTAGATCTCAGCAATTAAAGCTATTTGCTCCTTCCTTATATTAGCATATGTCATATTTTTATTTATTGGAATTGCTGGTATTGTCTTTTTGATAATAAACCTAATTAAAAACCCTATTTAAAATAATGATGAAGAGTAATAAAGTCTCAAGGAAAATGAAAATAAAAAAAGTCATCCTAGCGATGAAGATGATGAAAAGAACCATAGAAAGAGATAAGAATTAGCAAAAAAGATAGGTGATAGTCCTGATGATTAATCTCCAAGATAGGGCGAAACACTTTCACGCAATAACTCTCCTACTATTTTATAAAATTAGTAATCTGAAGGAGCTTTCAGTTAAAGGGGTAAGCTAATCAAGCCATTTTAAAGTGTAAGTAATGTGCTTTTGGAAGCAGATGAAGAAGATGATGATGACTTTAACATTAACAAAAAAAATTCAAACTAAGGAGGATAATTAACTTCTTCACAGGCAAATAATGGAAACTAGGAAGTTGAAATGATTCGTAGGCCTGTTTAGTAATAATTAACAATAATACGTCAGTAAGCTGAAGAGTTATTCAAATAATAAAAATAACTCTTTGAAAGAAATAGAGAGAAGCGTATGATTAAGACAATGATTTTGTTAAATGGAGTTGATTCTAACAGATAATCTTTAACCGAAATAGATAATCAAGATTTTAAAAATTTCAACAACAACAATAATGACGTTAATAAAAGCATTCCCGATTTATAGCAGGCTATCTCAGAAAATAAAAGAAAATAATTTGATGAAGAAATGTCTTTTAACAGATTACCATATAGTGTACCTTAAACTTTCCGCAATAATAATGAAGCTTCTTAGTTTATAGCAAAGGAAGGAGGAGACACAACTGGCAGAAGGATAATGGAAGAGCCATCCAGCAAGGATTTGAAGCCTATAAAAATAATAGAAGAAAACGAAGAGATTCGTATTCACTAAAAGAAAAGAAGCATATTTAGTCCAGAAAAATCAATACTACAAAATTCTACAATTTAACTTTAAAATATTGGGCTTAATAGCAATAATAATAGCTTCTATACCGATGCCTTTAATTATAAAAGTGGATAAGGCATGAGTGATCTAAACTCCCCCAACGATCTCTCTCCTATCAGAAAAAGTGATTCTCCAAATGATTAAGATTTCAGCATTAGATTTTCTCCAATCTTGTAAAAAAGATAATTAGAAAAGCCACTGCAATCAAAATTAATTAATTTAAATCCCTCTAAAATTGATAACTCAGAAAATAGTACTGTTTTGCCTCCCAAGGAAAACCCTTCTAAAATTACTAACTTGAGAGGATCTGAAGACCACTTAGAGTAAAAAAAGAGTTTCATACCTGGATCAAATTCAGATTTATATTAAGAAGAAGAAGAGTGTTCATCTCCTTTAAAGTTTGCTTTTAAATTCTAAAAAAGTTAATAAAAATAATAATAGGAAGACTAAGAAAACAAAAATAATAGTAATTAAAAAGATAACACCATCTTTATTAAGCCATTTAATAATTTGGATTCCAAATTTGCAAGTCCTAAAAAATAAATAAATTCTCCACTTTCCACTTTAATAAACTTGTAAAGAGAGTTGCAAGAACAAAACAAAAAGAATAGTTAAGTTGGTCCTGATTCATTGCCAAAACCAAATGGTGAAAAATCAAACAATGAAAATTAGGCTGTTTCTAAGAATTAGGACAATTCTTAAAATAATGAAAACCCCATTATTAAAATTAATCCAGTACCAACTGGCTAAAGCATAGAAGAACCTAAACTTAAAAACAATGAAAAAGAAGCTCAATAAGAGCCTAATAAAGAAATTAAAGACCAAGCTCAAATTTAAGGTTAAGATGATTCTACTAAAAATGATAAAAACTAGATGGAAAAAAGCAGTGATTAATAAAAAGATGAAAAAATGTTAAATGATCTGCATTAAAAGGTTGAAAGCATAAACAAAGAAAAGGAAATAAGCTCGAAAAAATAATAAAACTCAAATATTTTAAATAATGACCCAAGTAAAGAAGCTAAAAGAGGTGAGGAGTAACCCTTAAAAACTAATTAAGAAGAAAAGAGTAGTTCAGGTGGTAGTGATGACTATAATAACATGACTCACAATGAGAGCTATATCCCATATGAAACTGATTTAAATATGTATGGAAACTAGATTGACTAGCTCCCCATGAGAACAAAAACTAACAAACACAACAGGTCATTAATTTTGAATTCCTTTTAAGACAAAGAAGAAAAAAGAATTAGAACTGCAAACGTAATCTAACAAGGCACACTCAAAATTGAGGAAAATGAATAAGAAGATGATGACTTCAATAACAAATTACCTGGTCCAGGTATTTCATTCCAACAAAAGTGATGAAATACCTATTATTTATTAATCTACTAAATTATATTTACTAACTAAAAAATTCACTCATTTGATCACTTCTAAATTCATTCTTTCTTTAAAAAAGATTTTAACTTATATGAATGATATTTATAAATTTAATTATATATAAATGTATTGTTTATTTTATTTTATTGTATTTTCATATTAAAATTTTTAAATCTCAAATAAATTCATACAAAAAATACTGTTAATCCTCAAAAATATATTAAGATTTTTTTATTTAAGGTAGATTTTTTGGTAATTAAATAATTAAAAATCTATGGGAGAAGGTCTAAAACGGTAATAGGGACTTAAATATATAGGATTTACAGTACATATCTTAACTCTTTACTTTACTGATAAAAATTTAAAGGGTTAACGAATAATATGGATTTTCAATTAAAAAATAAGCTGATTATTTAATTTTTTGAATTATATTTTATTAGTTATTTAAAGTAAGTTACATTGAATTATTATGTTTTATTTACTGCGAAAATATATAAGTAAATTACACTATAATTAATTAATAAATTATATATCATTCATTATTCAAGCTTTATAAATTTAACTTTTGAAATGCATTATTATTTAAGAACGGAAGGGTCAGGGAATTGAAGAGCGTCGTATTAATCGCTTTTGAGATGCTTTGATAAGATTATACAAAACTAAGAGAATAATTCTATACAGTTTTCTATGATTTCCTCAATATTCTTAGAAATCACAATAAATAAATCTTCTTCTAGGAAATTATTCATTTTTGATATCATTTCATCAATAAATTCTTAACAATTTTGAATGAAAAGATGATAGCATCTACTGACTACTTCTTAATCTAATAAAGTATTAAGGTCTTTAAGAATGTCCTCTTATGTGAATGGAAGTTTCTTTTTTAAATGAGCTTAATCTTCAGGGAGCTCTTCATTTTAGCTTATTTCTTCCAAACAATTTTTGAAAGAATGGTAGCGCTTGATAAAATCAATGATGTTCTTAGATATTATAAAAGTCATATCTTTGTTTAGACTCTCTAGAGCTTATTTCAATTACGTTATCATACTGTTTTTAAGGTCAATAGTGAACTCTTTCAGTTTTGGCATTCCTTTATATAAAATCTTAAAGAAGTTTGTTGTTGTATTCCACAAATTCTCTGCCTTTATATTATCACCTTTGTAGAGATGACTGAGTTTGCCTTGCTGTATATCTGAAATAAAAGTTTTCATTTCAGTAAAGTCAAGTTCTTATTCTTTGATAGTGAAGTCAACTCCAAGATCTTAAATGTTGTTGTTTAAAATTAAAGTATTTTTTATGACAAAAAGCATGGCATCAAACTTTTACTCATACTTTTCTGCTGTTAGATAAATAGAACTTAAACAAGAACTAACAATATCACAGACCATATTTTAGAATATAGATTTTTCTACTCTATTCTTAAGATTTTTAAATGTTTAAATTGCATTTGTGATGGCAGGAAAGACATCTCTCCTTTAAAGGCGATAGTTAGGCTGAGATGAAGCAGGCATAATTAAAGAACCTTTCCTAGAAGAGGAAGCTGAAGTAGTATTTTAAGGGGTCTTAGGATCAGATTAAACTGTGAGAGAGAGAGACTAAGAATGAGTTAGTATATGTTTTGTATTGTTTTTTGGAGTTTATTCTGCTAGCTCTTAGTCAAACCTATAGACAATTAAAGCATTTTACTTACAGTATTGATTTATGTCAAAGCATACTATTTTATCTTGTATGTAAATTTAAGCTTACTGTATTAATCTGCTCATTATTTCTTAACGGAGTTTATCAAAGTAATTTCTGACCATATCCTTGAAAATAGTGAGGTTACCTTAAATGTTCTCAAGAAGTCGCTTATAAATAATATTATTATTTTTTAAGTAATCAATTATTTCATCAAAGTGAAAAATGTAACCAGTCACGATATCAATGTTGTTAAATTAAAGTTCTAGATTGTTATTGTCCCAGCATATTAAAGGGCGAGCTGTAGTATAATAGATGTCAATAACATTTTGCCAGTGAGCTTTTACTGCTTCAGTCGTATTAAAAGTTGAGAAGTTGAAAAGGTATTCAGTGTAAATAAATTCGCATAAAAGTTATTCGAAAGAAAAATGACAAAAGCTGTTGAAGGCATCTTATTTTTTGAAATTTTCATCCCTGCTGCTATTGTAAGTCAAAGAAGAAAGAATACTTTAGAAGTTTTCTAGCAACTCTTTCTAGAAATTAACTCTACAATAAGTCATGTATTTTAAGAAAACATTAGTGTAGAGTTCATCTAAATCACTATCATTCTCGCTGTTTACTTCTATAAAACTGATTAAGTTTTTCAAAGTATCATTAAGTTCAAATAAGTGGAGGTCTTTCACTCCAGATTCAACTAACTTTTCTAAATAGTGATCAAGGATAAAGCATTTTTTCAGCTGAGGATATACTCCAATATTGATCATGCATCTAAATAAAAAATATAATTTAAAATAAATAAAATATTTAAAAAATTTTTTTAATCATTTTTAAATTTATTTTAGTTTTTATTTGTATTTGTTTAAGTAAATGCTAACAAATAGCTTTATTTGCTTCTTTGTTTGTATATTTATTCCAGTATTTCTTTCTTTCAAATTTTGCTTGTTTGTTAATATAAATTTACCTGTAGAATTAGGGCTGGCTTCCCATAAAGCATTAGAAGACATCCTTTTTAGCTTGATTGTCGTAGCTGATGTTAAATTCAAGAAAATTTTTATATTCCTTCATGATGGATAAACAGTTTTTAAATACATTCTTTGTTAATTGAGTATTTATGAATGTAAATTCTTTATTAAATATTTTAAAGAAGAAATTTTTGATGAGCTGAGTCATACGCAATTTAAGTTTTTAATAAACTGCCAAATAGTTAACTTGTTGCTAAAAACTAGGATGAGATTAGAAAAAGATTATGCCATCAATTATCTCACTAAGATATCTTTAGAGTTAGTCTTCGTATGCAGATCTAGCAACCATATCTTTTTGGACAGAATCAAGTTGTTGTTCAATTTCTTCTACAGCTAGATAATATTACAAATTACTTTTAACTTCTTGCTGGAGTTCAAGCAAATTTTTCTGCTCATCAATTAACTTAGAGGATTCTTAATAAAATTCATTGATTTTTTCTACAACATGCTTTTTGTTGTCTTCTAAATGCTAAAAGTGCTTTTTAATTTCTTCAAGAGAGCTTAAAATATCATTCAGAAACTGCAAAAAATACTAATTTTATTTGTTAGCAATCTTGATATCTGTTATCATTTTTAGCTCTTAATTAGAGATGTCTATCTTTTGCAAAACAGCACTTACATCCAATCCTATTTCTAGCTGTAAATCTTTTAATTATTCTTACTCATTCTATTTTTTAACTTGGCTCTTTTACTACTACTATTATTATTATTATTGATTGCTAGAAAGATTAATCTTTTCTTCTTATTGATCTTCTATTTACTACAGAATCTGTAATGTTTTATCGCTTAAATTTATTTATTATTCCCAATCAAGCACATTTAATTGGCTAGCTTAAGGCTACTAAGATTGCTACTTCTGCTGCTAGTTTACAGCTTAAACTTTTTAATTCATTACTTTATAAATTTATTTAATTAAAAAAGATATTTGATAAAATATTATATATTAGTTATTAGAAAAATATAATTAAAAAAAACAAACTATGCATGAAACGTGTAATTGGATGATTTAAAAGCTTATTTTATTCATTCATTTTAGTGAATATTTTTAAAATGAATTTAATCATAATTTTTTATAGTAATTTGAATTAATAATTTAAATTTCATTAACTTCTTAATACAATTCAAAACATTTACAAATAAAATTAATTTAAAATCATAAAAATATTGAATTTTTCGCTCATTATTTCTCTTTCTTAAGCAAATGTTAAAAGTAAAGTGATAAATTAGTTTTTTCTATCTTCATATATTTGTCATAGGTAGTGAGAGGTTTAAGGTCATTGTCTATAATTGCTACTCTGGAGTGTATTAGCTCATTTTAAACACTTACATTTTTATAAGTGAGGAACATCTTTTAATGCTAATTTTGGTTATTAAGAATTTCTATTGAATTTTAAGAAGTGTAAACATTAATTAAAATGGATAAGTCCCTGAATGCGACTGACAATAAAAATTTAATTACAATTTTACATTGATAAAATTCTTTATTTTCATTTAACTTATTAAAATCACTCTGTAACAATTAATATAAATCAGATGAATCATTATTCAATTCTTGCAATATTTCATTTAATACTAACTGATAAAACTCCTCATTTTTTTATAAATAAAATTCTGCTTAACTTAAAAAATTTTCAAAAACATCTTTAAGTTTTATATTAAAATCAACATACAGATGGATCATTCTTAAAATTGAGTTAATAGCAACTTTTAACTCGTCAACTTACTCTAGTATTGAACTGGTATCATTCTTATTTCCAGCATACTATGTGATGCTCAGATTATTTAAAGGAGTTAAAAGCAAATTATTAATTTCTTCTGTTATTTTCCCTTTATAAAAATTAATTGGCTTATATTTTGATAACTAATTGCATTCTGGGTCGTTTTGCAATTTATTTAATTACATTTTAAAAAATCTACATTTTTCATACTCATCTGCTTATTTTAACCTATTCAAAATCACATCTTACTCTTCTTATGTATATTTTTATAACTCCTTCTCTATTTAATTTTAAGTATAAATTTCTTCTAGAGGAGATTTAGGTTTTATTTCTACCATAGCACTAAACCTACTATCTTTAAATCCATAATCCTGTTAAAAATTTTCTATTATTTCTACAGTTTAGCTGATATCAATTTTCTTTTCTCTTTTGAATTCGCTTCTCTAATTTTTTATTTTTTCTTCCACTTTTAAAACGAATTCTTAAAATTCTTTTTAAGCTTCAGAATAATCAACAACTATCGCTTCTTACAAGAACTTGTTTAATGTATTTATATTCTTAAATAGATATTTTTGCACATAATTTTATAAGTTAGTTGATAATAATTTTATATTATTTTATTCATTTTTCTTTTGTTCAACTTACTTCTCGCTCTGAAGAGTTTCTTATTTGTTTTGAGATTCTTAGACATGGTTTTGATGCAAATTTTACTTATTAAAACGCAGTAAAAACCCAAAAATAGGTGAAGTTTGATCTGTTGTTTTGATCAACAAATGTTAATTTCCTTCATTAACATACTCCCAATAATCTATATTCAGATCTTCTTTTCTAATAGAATATTTTTTAATACTTTGCATGCTTAAAAATAACCTATGATAAGTAGAAGTCTTGATTTATATTGTCTATATATTAATATTTATTTTTAATAATTGAATTTATTTATATCCAATATAATAATCAAATTATTGCAATTATAATTCATTTTAATAAATAATATAATATTTTTTGATATTTTAATTAATTAATATCCTAAGAATAATAATTGTTTGTTTGTTTGTTCATATCTGTCGTCTGGCATCACATTTGGATCTTATAATTCACCAATATTAATTATATGCGAAAAAGAAAACTTTAAGTAAGACAAATCAAATTTCTTCAAATAATTTTCATTAAGAAGAAAGTTAAATTAAAAGAATATTTAAAATAGTAAAGCAAGCAAAAATGGGATTGTAAAGCACTGACGGATTTTTATCTACTTTAAGTGATTTTTAGACTTAGTAAGCCAAAGAAAAGAAAGGATGGATTACAGTTACTATTAAAAGAGGTAAATAGCCTCATTTGGCAACATCAACATAGCAAGTTTTAACAAATTTTGTGTTATTATTTAGATAGAGTAAAATCAATGAAGAAGCAATTATCAAGAAAGAAAAAGTAGGCTCAACTTGAGAAATTAAGCAACGAAGCTCTTTTGAACCCTACTTAATTATATTCTCTTAAATACAGAGCCAAATACAACGATTAAAGCACATGTGCTGAAGTAATAATAGCCTCAAAATTAGATATTTGTTAACTTATTTTTAAATCGCATAATAGATTTTACCTGGCAAGTCAATCAAAGAATCAGATTAACTTGTTAACGTTTTCAGACTTCACTTCTTCTCAAATTAAGCAGCAAACAAGACTAAAGTAATTAAGAAAGAACCAACAAAGCCTAATCCTAAGAGTAAAAATGCTAAGAGAAGACAAGAAAGACATAAAAGAAATGCTGAACGTAGAAAAAAGCATCATGAAATTTAAGTTTAAGCAAAGAAGAAAAGACAACAAGCCCTAAATATCAAACACACTGCTAAAGAAAAATAGTAATAATAATAAGAATAAAGTGAATAAGCCATTGTTTAAGAATGATTTTAATTCGCTTCTAAACATCATTAAAAAATTGATATATGCCTTTATAATTACAAAGCTTAAAGTATCTATCTATCTATTTATTTACCTAACTAGCTAGCTAGCTATATCTATCTATCTTTCTATCTATCTATCAATCTACTTAAGTTTAAATTTAACATGCCTCTCTGCATAGCAAAATAGAGGAAATATGAATATTTTATTTAAATGACTCTTACTTACTTTTAAGACATAAAGCACTTACAAAAATATTTTTAAAATGAATAAATAAATAAATACATATTTCCATTATAAATCTAATTTTTTCTGTATTAAATTAATAAGCTATCAAACTGATCATTCAATTAATCAATCAAAGCTAATTAATTCTAAAAAACAACTATATTATATTTTTACTTTTAATTGTATATGTATGAATGAAATTGATTTATTGATTAATTAATTAATTAATTACAAAATTTCTGCCAGCCACGTATATCAAAATTAATTCTGATAATACATACACCAAACTTTATTCCAAGTATTTCTTATAAAGATATTCGTTAATCTACTTCTTCAATTCTAACATTTTCACTTTAATAAGTTTTAGAATATTCCTTCATAGATTATTCTAACCACAATTTTACTTTTAGATGCAATAATTAATTTATCATTGATTACTTATTTAAAAATATGCATTTATTATAACTTAAATCAGGAGAATATAAATAAATTATTTTTAAAAACTTTTGAAAATGTCTAATTAATTAAATGAAAAGTGCTGATTTAAAATTGAAATAAAAAATTTCATTTTTGACTACAATTAAAAAAATGTTTTTTTAATAGATTTTTCATATAAAATTATTTAATTTAATTTTTAAATAAATTTGAATTTTCGTATTTATATTAAAAGTTTTTATTTCTGTTGCATTTAATGTTTCATAAAATTGAATGTCTTCATTTTAATTAATAAATCATAAACTCTAAATCCTCATTAAGTAAGTATCTATCTATCTACTTGATCCAACTTTGAATTTTGAATTTTAGAATTTCAATATCTTTACTTAGAAATTACTAAGAAATTCAGTACATAAATAGTAAATAAATATACAGTAAAATTCAAATTTATTAAAATTTTAAGTTGTCTTCAGAAAAAATTTCTTATGTTGAATTTAATTCATCACTTGATCCATTGTTAAAAAGATCTTAATTTGAATTAAATTTAGTTTCTTATTCTTCTTCTTCGTCATCTCCCTCTTAATTAATTTAGCCTTAAACTATTATTTAATTTATTCTTTAGTAAGGTAAAATAGATTTATTAGTTAGGTTAATTTACTTTTTTCATATGGTTACTAAGAGAGAATTTGGTTTTCATCTTTAGATCTCAGAAAACTATCTGTAGTCCAGTATGAAATAGTGTTAAATATTAAAGGAATTACAACAACTACCAATATTAGTTAAGTTTTTGGGTAGTTTTTCAAGTTTCTAAGTAGAGAATCTCCTAAAATAATTAAATAAATGGTTATCTTTTAAATTTAATATAACTTACTTTCATAGCAATAATAAATAAATAAATAAATATATTTACCAACTTCATGAAAGAACTTAGAGAAGATAAAAATGTTACTCATCAATATGATCTTGTTCTTTAAATTTATTATTTTGTTTTGTTAAGATACATTTATTTGAAAAGAAAGTTAAAAAATTACAATCGAAATCAATATTAGCCAAGCTAATAGCTAGGGATAGTAGTCTTCAATAGTCTGTTAGCTATTATATTACCCAAACTGGAGTGCTGGTATCTTGTATTTATCGTTGAACTTCTTTATCATATAAACTACAAAGAAATTCATAGAATTACCCAATATAAAATCTTGTAAGTAATTTACTAAGTACCTTAAATTAATTTCAAAAAAGCGGATCAGACAAGTAGAATAAAATGGAAAATAATCCAAAATAACTACCAATTGCAAGCTGTAACTGATTAATTTTAAGGATGAACTGTATAAGTTAAGTAATTAGAAATTATCACATTTATCGTATGTATATAAAAGGAGCCGATAGCTTATTTTGAAGTGTCCTAAGTTATTTCATTCATAAATAAATTAACAAATTATTCAATTAGAAAATATAAATATGCTTTTAATGAATTACCATACACCAAATGCGCCAACTTCTCTTTGTGCTTGAGTTGAGTTATTTAACTATTATAGTTATAAAAATATTTAATTTTAACTATCCTAAATAATACATAATTTTACGGAGAAGAATTGAAAAAGAAAGCAACCCTAATATTACTTGCACAGTAACACCTATGTTTTAAATTTTAAAAAATTATTTTGATCTCAAATGAGTCATTTACCAAATGCTCCCATTAGCTCGCATTATTGCCTCTCTAAATTAATTTCAATGTTCATCAAATTAACAGGGATAGCTTAATACTTAAACTGGTGTTTCAATAGAACATTTCGCTATAAGCTTGGCATAATATCGTTTTTAATTTAGTGTATGATTCTTAATATTCTGTTTATAAGTAATTATTAAATTTCAATACTTAACCAATGACTCCGTTTTTAGATATATTATTAAGATTATGATTATAAAGTAATTTTATAAAAAAACTACTTTCTCATAAAAAATACCATAAAACACAGCAACTAAAAGTAATTTGATTACATAAAATTAAAAATAAATAAAAAGAAATTATTTTTTATATTTTATAAAGATCCATAATTTTAAAAAATACAACAACTTTTAATGTTTTTTATTATTATTCATTTATTTACAAAGGAATTATAACTTATTTACATTTATTTTAGAAAATTATGCTTTAAAGAGAAAAATAATTTATAATATTTTTATTTAATTGTCAAATATTACATTCAAAATTTAAAATAGTATTCATATTCATTAAAATACTTTCATTTTTCAAATCTAAATTTTTACTTTCTTATTATTAAAAAAATAATTAGCCCGCCGTGGGGCTCGAACCCACGACCACAAGATTAAGAGTCTTGCGCTCTACCGACTGAGCTAGGCGGGCGGTATATAAAAATTGAAAAAAAACTGTATTATTTTATAAGTTTTTCTATTTAAATTTTTGAATAATATCAAACAAACAAACAAATAAATTAATAAATAATTATCAAACTTTTTAAAGAACATTGGTTCATATTAAATAATAATTTTATTTAAGCAATAAATATTTTTTATCAATAAATATTATATTTCATTATCATTAACTTGCATTTTTTTAATTATGTTTTTGAGTGCAGTATGTTGTAGAAATATTTTTTCTTAATAGGTTCAGGCATTCTTTACATGCTTCTTTCTTTCTGTTTATGTTTATTCAAAAAATAATTTCTTAAAGTGATAAAAATCAATAACATTTATTTACTTTAAATCTTATTTACTTGATAAGTTGCTTTAAACTTTTAAATGCTAAAGGGAATTCATCTTTTTTAGTTACAAACTAATTTATTATAAATGGTTTTTTTTAGTGAAACACCAAATAATTAATTTATTTATTCATTTTATTAAATATAAATTTTACTTATTGGAGGAAGTGACATCTTTCTTTTTAGTAGATATCTATGAAATATTTTTGCTTTGAGTTTATTCATAAAGTGATTTCATTTTTTTGTTTTGCTTTAGTTCTTTTATATTCTGACTTTTGTTTTTCTTAGGACTTTAATGAGATTCATTTGTGCTATTTATAATGTTTTGCTTTTAGTCTTTATATGAATGAGAATACTCCAAACTTTTCAAAGAGTGAGCTTTCTTTTTTATTGATGCTTCTGATTTGCTTTGATGGATAGCTGGATTAACTAACTTATTAAGCTTCTTTTGAACTTTTGAAACTTTGTTCTAGTCAGAAATCTACTCTTGTTCTTTTATTCTTATGTTTTAAAGAGGACTTTTATAAAAATCTACTTACCCATCTTACTTTTAAATAGTCTTTTATTTTAATGTCTTTTAAGACTAAAGCTACAAAGGCTTTATGCTCATGACTCTCTTTTTTTGTGCTCTGTTAATTTAAAAAATAAAATTTTGCCAATTAAAATTTTCTACTAATTTTATACTTTTGTTTTTCTTGAGTGCTGATTTCTTTTTGCAATTCAGATTGATTATGCTAGTACCCAGAATTGTATATTGGCTTGAAATAATCATATTGAACTTCATTTTCTTATGAAATATCCAACTGCTAATCGTTACACTTTTATAGAACATTTATTGATTGCGTATCTGGCTAGCTGCTATTCTAAAGTAAACTCACAAATTAGTAATTTTATTTGGTCTATTAAAGCTATTCTTGCTAGATAATATTGCTATTAGGGTAATTTACTAAAACAATTTTCTCATTATTATAATTTAAAGGTTCCTTGAATTGACTGTTTTTAGGGAAGTTTTGCTATCTTTGATTGTATAAAATATTATCATAGTCATAATTATTATCATTTTAATTTATATAATTTTAAATAGAATTATTTTAATTTGTATAATTTTAAATAGAATTATTTTAATTTGTATAATTTAAAATAGAATTATTTTAATTTTGATTGTGAAACAGCTACAAACTTTTATTTTAATGCCTTTTTTCATATCTATCAAATTTATTTGAGTTGTCCAGAGTAGAAAAAGAACGATATTGATACGGGATTTTATAATTCATAGAAATATTTTAATCATTATTATTGTTGTTTTATAGCTATTAAAATTTAGGAATGCTGTGGTGAAGGTTTATGAATGATTGAGGCTATTTGTAAAGGTGGTTTAAATTGTTGCTTTAAATAGCATCTGAGAGTTTCTAATTAGACTACAACTCATTATTGTTTGGCATAGTATTGAAAGTAAATATTTTATTCTCAAAATTTTGATGTCTGCCAAGTAGAAAATCTTTTTCGAACTCCACCTCTTAGAGCTTTAAGCTCATCAATTCATTTTATAAATGATTTATTTCATTTAAGTACTATTCATTTCTCTATTTGCTTAGAGTTATTTCTTTGTTTATATTTTCTTTCAGCTTGTCATAAATTTTAAAGGGGTCTTCCTCATCTTCTAGGTTCTTGTCAACTAATTTTTTCTATAGGCTTGGAGAGGTTTTTAATCTTTATGATATCCGCCTAAATTAATCTTTACCATCTTGAAATAAATAAATTTCGCTTCTTTCTGAATCACTTTAAGCGTTCTAAAAATTATTCTATTAAAAGTTTTCTTTGTTTGCTTATAAAGTAGCTTCTTTAAAGCTATTTCGAAGTTAATTTTGAATAATTCTTTCGATTATCTACTTTTATATTATTAGATCATTGCTCTCATTAGATTTTTCACTAAAGAAATTATTCTACTTAAAATTAGGTTTGTCAACATCTAATTATTAATTCAATTTAAGAGCATTTAGAAATGGCTATTTGAACTCAGAATCAAATGAATCCTTTTAAATATTTATGAAGAAGTTAAAAATTATAAATAGTTCAAAATATTTGTTTATTTACAGAGCTAGAGCTACTTAAATTTAATTATTAAAGCTTTTATATTAGCTCACTGCTAGCTTTTGAAAATTAGTTTTTTGATTTCATGCTATTTTAATTATCTAAAATTTAAATATTTTCACTAAACATAATTTAAAAGATACTGAATTATTAATTGATCTATTATTATTATAATTGCTTGGCAAGTATCCTTCGATAAATTATCAACCTCAATCTTCAATTTATTGAAAATTATATTTTTTGTGTGTGATATCTACCTTGTTGTAATTAAGAATAAATAAATAGGTATTTTTATTCATTCAAAAAATTAAATAATTTTAATATATCCAAATCAAAAAATATGTAAAACCAAAATAAAAAATTATTAAAAACTAATCACAAAAATATAATGAAAAATATTTAAATGGAGCATAAGTTTTTATCTAAATAATACCAAGCCAATTGTTTAAAAAATATCAAATATTATGACAAAAATTTTAACATATTATTTAAATAAATCTTTCTAAAAAATGGGTATTATAATTTTGTGTCAGAAAATATGTAAAATAAATGAAACAATAAATTATTCTCAAAAGTTTTTTAGGACTTTTTATTTATTTAAAGCTTAAAATTTTATTCGAGAAAGAATAATGTCAAGAAAATTATAAAAATAAATGAATCATTTAAAATAATTTTAAATTATCTACTGTATATCAAGTGTTATTGTTTTTTTCAAACTGAAAAATATTTTAGAAATTATCAACAAAATTTATTCAAAAAAATAAATAAATGCTTAACAATGAAATAATTAAAAGTAAAAGGAGCATTAGATTCTTTAATCTATTAAAAAGATTTTACAAATAATAAATTAAGATAAACTAAACAAAGATCTAAGAAAATTAAAAAAGTTTCAAATATGAAAGCTTAAAAATAATAATTAAAATTAAACTGAATATTAATGAAAACAACAGAATTAGTTTAAATTAATTTTTAAATAAATATACTGTTTTGTATACATACAATGCAATGATAAGATTGTTATTTCAATTTTTTAAATAGTGTGGTTAAATTAAAGATGAGTAAATGTTTAAATCTAAATCTGTTATGTCTGAAGATTTATTTATTTTTTCTATAAATAGCTTTAAATTTTACATGAGAGATTCCTAATTATTTAGAATTTAATCTATTTCTTATAGATGGTTTTTCTTATTTTTAATATTTAATTACTATGGTAAATTTACAACTTAACTAATAGCTTATTATTTATCTTACTGTTTTGTTGGTATTTCGAGATGATTTTTCTAATTTAGGCTTAAATTTGAATTCATTTCTATTTTTTGTTTCATATTGCTGCAATTAGAATAAAAGACAACCTCATTGCAGTCTTTTGTATTAGTTTAGTTTTGAGCCTAGATATTCAAAACTTCTTCATCATCAGAAAGGACGGCTAGTTATATTTAGTGACTCTATATATTATTTTAATTATTACTTCTGCTACTCAGCTCTTGATTAAAAGATTTTATATTTTCCTTTAAACTATCTGTTTTTGGACTTTCTATTTCCTTTTCTTTTTGATTTAATATGTTTTCAGCTTGGCTTAATTTTTCTTTTTTAGTTTAAAAATTTAATTCGCACCCACAGAATTATAAAGCTGCATATTAGTCTGGTGTCATGAACAGTTTTATAGCTGTTTTCAATTAAATTAAGTCTCGATAAACCTAATAAATGTTGACTTTTTTAATTGTATTCTTCATCAACTTTTCATAAACTTATTATTTGTTTTATTTTAATTTTTTTTTACTGAAAATCGAAAAAAGAAATTCCAAAAATAATTATTTTAAAAACTGTAAAAATCCAATTTTAAATTATTAATGAAATTTTTGTTTGAAGTTTGTTATTTTTAGTTAATTATTTTGATAGTAAATAGACTCTGCTTAAGTTTAATGTGTTTAAGCGATATCCTTTTTTAAAGATTCACTTTTTTCAAGCTAAGAAATAAGCTCTAATCCAGTATCTTTATAATACTCTTTAATTTGAAGAGTATTTAAATCTTCTAATATTCTCTTGCTGGCAAATAGTTTAGCTAATCCACCAAATAAAAGCATAAAATTTAAAATTGGTAAGAACTAAGCTAAACTTTCAGTGACTAATGGAAACTAAATATTATTTATTTGCTATGTTTAGTCTATCTCAAATTGGAAATGAGCATATCCTTCAAACCCAGCTTTTTAAAGTAAATTGTTTTTACTAAAATAAGTCGTAATTCTCTAAAAATTTTAAACATTATAAATAGTATCAGTGTTCTAGAAAATCAACCCTTAATTGATAATGTTTTTTGACTATCTAAGCACATACTATACCTGTATGCTTAAAGAATCATCAAATTATAAATAGTCAAATTTATAAGTCTCTTCAAATTGTTAAGTTATATAATTAAATTGATTTATTTTTATTTTAATAATAAATGCTACTGAGTCTTAGAATATTAAATCATAAATTTCTTAAGGAGTTGCACAGTTTGAAAGTCCTTAGCAAGGTGAAACGGTTAAGTGGTAAAAAGATTAGCTGAGATCGGTTGGGTTTTAAAATAATGTTTTGATTGAATCTGATTAATTTTAAAGATCAATGCATAATAATCCTAAAAACATTGGATCTTAGCAATTATAAATTGGAATTTGTGTTCGTACCATTTAGTTCTGTTAATAAACAGAATGTTGTAATAAAAATGTTATATACTATTTCCCTGTCTTTTATTGTAATTAATCAAGTGTAATTCCTCCAGGCAGCATAAGAGAGAACCCAAACATATTTACATTAGTCTTTAATTCCTAATAAGAGGTGCTAATATATGTTTGTGTAGTTATTTTAGGAAGTAATCTATTTCCAAAATATAAAAATAAAAGGTATCCTAAGTAGCACATCGAAACTATGCATATTGTTAAAGAAAAAATACCACCAGCTAAAGTTTATTTCTATTTACTTCTCTTTTGAATAAAAAAATTAAACTGCTCAGAGAATTAGTCAAGCTTCTTTATCTTTTTTAAAATAGTATGCATTTAAAATCTCTAATCTAATTTATTTTGTTTGTTTTTTTAATATTTTGGTTTTTTTAATAAAAAATTTTCTAAATTCAAAAATAGTTGTTTATTAGAAACTCTTTCAATATAAATATAATCGTTTTATATTACTTACTGAGGAATCTTTTACACTCTTAAAACCATTCAAGTGATTTTAAATTAATGAATAATCAGCTCGAAAGTCAATTTATTACTTTTAAATAACACAAAAATTAATTCTTTTAATAATAAAATTTGTAAAGTAAACAAACAAACATTCCACAATTCATTAGTATTATATTCTTGTTTATTTATTTATTTAATAATATATTTTATGAATTATTAAAATAATTTTATAGTATTTTATTATATATTTTTTTAATTCATTTATAATAAATACTCTAATATTTTTACTACAATAAGTAAATAAGCATAAATTAAATTATTAAATTTAAAAATTATTAGAACATAATAATATTAGATAAAAAATACATTCAATAAAAAAATGAATTCCGATAAAGACTTTATAATTTAATCAAAAATAAATAAATAACAACGTATTATTTTGATAATATATATATAAGTTTGTTTTTATTATTTTAAATTTTTTTAAAGCTAATAAAAAAATGTAAATCTAAATTGTAGCTATATAAAAAGAATATAAGACTTGAAAAATAAACAAAATAAAGAATATCATTTATCTTTAATGTTCTTAATTACTCTAAATCCTCGTATACCATACATAATTCCTTACACTTGATGAGGTAACAAGGAATGTTAATATTTTAAATTAAGTCTATAAAATTTCAAGTCAAAAGTCCTTATGAGGTGATAGTCCAAAAATTAAATATATGATAATTCAGTGTATTTTGTTGTATAAATTTAAATAACCAAAGTAATTTCACCATTCATTGTTAATAAACATTTTATTAAATGTTGTTTAACATGCATTCTGATTGGGAAAGCTCATTTTATCCAATCAAAGATGAAAAGATATTTAAATCAATCTGGGATAAATTTTAATTTTTATTCACTTTATCAATAAAAATTTTTAAATACTTAAATAATTTTTATTTATTGTTTACAATTTAATCCTAATCATCTAAGTGATTTCTTGCTGAAAAGAAAATATTTTTGACTATGAGCTACTATTGTTGTTGTATCTTTTCTTAATCTTAGATTAATGCGGTTTAGGCTATATATTGTCCCTAAATTTTTAAATCCTAATATTATTTAGATGAAATATTTTCAGATTTATCTTTTTAGTAATTATTTTATGATAATTCAATATCTTTATCCTCTTTTTTGCGAATTTATATCAATTACATTTTTTCTTATAAGTTTTGCTACTTATTTTCTTGTGTTTAAGATATTCTCTCCAGAACTATTTTTTAGTTTTCATTTTATTCTTAGTTTAAATTGTTTATATTTTCTGGAGTCTCTTTATTATAAATTGTTTGATTTTTATGCTACATTATATTATTATCAATTTCATCAAAATTCATATCACAACCACAAAATTAAAGAGCAGCGTATTAATCTTTGCTTAACATTAGCTTTATTGCTTTCTTGACTTAAAATAGACTTTCATAAATATCATATATATTAATAAATTTCTCTGCTTATGAATACATTTGCTGATATATACTTTTTTTAGTTGACTCCTTCCTGAATAATCCTACTATCATTTATTTTAAAAATGATATAAATCCTTTTTTAATAATACCATTTTATTCTTTTTTGTTTTCTGGACTATCTATTTAATTTTACAAATAATAAACTTTTTCAGCTGTTAATCCACTTCTACAGCTATTTTGATATTTAATTTATTCATTAATAATTAAATCATTATTATTTTACTTATTATTATTAATATTTAAATTATTTTAAGTATTATTTTATTGATCGATTAACTCTACATTTAACAATTTAAGTGCTGTGTTTTTACAGTATACTCTCATGTACAAGTCATTTATATCCTCTATTATTTTTGATTCTGCGAAATGCTTAGCTATGATGCCTAATGCAATTAAAATATTAAATATAGGCATGAACTAAGCTAAAATTTCAGTTATTAAAGGAAATTAAACTTAATCTAAACTCTAGTTTTAATCTAAAAAAAATTGTAACTAACCATATCCTGTAAATCCTGCTTTTTACTGCAAATTGTTCTATGAGAAGTATGAAACAGATTTAATGTAGCCCGATAAGTAATTATAAACATTAGACATTTAGAATAGGAAGCCTTTATTCACAGTAGTAATAGTCTAAGTTAAAGAATAATAGTTAACAAAACTCAAGCTATCGTCAAAATAAAGGTTGTCTATTATATAACTATCTTCAACGCTTTTAGTTTATTCATTATATTGACTCACTTTTATTTTTACAAAAAAGGAGAAATTGCTGTTTATTATTTAATTATTTATATCAGTAGGACTAGCACAGTTAGGCAGACCTTAGCATGGTTATATAGTTAAAGAGTACATTGAAATAGATAAATTAGTTGGATCCAATAATAAATTCCTAACTTACTCAGATTAATTAGAGAAATCAAGACATTAATACCCGTCAAAGCTAGGGTCTTAGCAATCGTTAATAGGAATACTTATAGAATCAGAAGTTAGAGATGTAGAATATTGATATTAAGCTTAAAAAAGGAGATACTATAAACCTCCTTTAGGTTATAACTATTTTAACGTCTATCCATTTGAATTAAAAGTAAATCCAAAGATGCTTTAGCTTTGCATTATCTCCTAACGCGTTGTTTTGTTAAATATGTTTGATGTCTTTTTTGGTAATAGCTAATTATCAAAGTATAATACTAGTAGGTAACAAAGATAAATAAGGGATAGACTCAAAGCTGCTACTGTCATAAAACCTCCTGCTGAGGTCTACTTTTACTTTTGACTTCCAACCAAAAAGCTAAATGGCGAAGAAAAAAAATCTATCTTTTATGCAACTACTTATATTTTCTACATATTTATTTAGTTTGTTTTTATTCACTTAATCCACAAATTTTTTTACTTGAGTTTTTTTAATTAATTAATTAATAATTTATTTTGAATGCAAATTTATGATCTGTGTCGTGTCTGGCTGAGTTATTAAGAGTAACAAAAGTATTAACAAAGTTTTTGTTAATATAAATAAAAAAAAGACAAGTATTTATTTACCCTTATTTAATTAAACAATTTATTGAAAATATGATTTATAATCATTAAGTAAGTCTTTTATTATTTATTTTTATAAATAGCTAAAGAGCAAATAAATTAAAAATAAATATAAATCTATTTCGATTTTAATAATGATATTGATATGTAAGAGAGCTTTTAAATTTCTCTATAGGATTGCTTTTAAAACGTTTAAAATAATTTATTGATAGTCTCATTAATAATTAAATTAAAAATAAATATTTAAAACTACTATTTTAAATTATTAATAAATAAAAATAAGTTATACTTATAACATGAAACTAAATTCACATAGGTAACTAACTGTTTAAAAGAATAATAATTAATTAACACTTTATTTTACAAATAGATCAAATATTTAACACTAATATAGGTGTATATTTTTAATTTCGGAACTCTTTAAAAAATATCAATAGGATTGTCAAAATAAAAATTTAACAAAAAAATTGTGAATAATAGAAATTATTAAAATAAAAACCATATTATATAAAAAACTATAAAAATAAACACCTTAATATATAATTAACTAATTAATATTTTATTATTTTTTTAAGAAAAATATAAAGTTATAGCTTTAAACTATCACTATTTATCTCTCTATTGCAAATAAAAAATCCACAATTGTTATATTTTCATTTTCTAACCATTTAAATAAAAATACTAAATAAAATGAATATTATTATAGTAAAAATATAAAAATAATTTATATCAAGAGATAATATTATCTATTAAATATTAATTTGAATCCAAATCTTGGTAGTTTTATCCAATCAATGAGGAATAAATGTTAATATCAGTTTATGATAATAACTAATTTTTGTTTTGTACTTTTTCAATAAAATTTTGTAGTTTTTAGAACATGATTTATTTATTTGCTAACATTTCTTCTATTTATTCTATGGTTTTTTGATTATTAAGAATTATTATTATCTGGAAGATCTTCTTCGCATTTACTTTTTTTTGAAGTTAACTCAACTTTTAAGTTTGAAAATACTCCTTCCTCCTTTTACTTACGATTCATTTTTTAACTAACTAAATTTATTATTAATTGATAAAAGTTAAATTAGAGAAAGATTTTAATAATAATATACATTTGTTTTCTAACGAGTCTAGCCTTTTCAAGTTAATATCTTCTTTTTAGATGAGATTTTTAGAGGTTAAGGAAGGGAGTAGAAAAGGATATACTTTATTAATTTTCTCTACATTTTATTGCCTCTTTTTTTCATCTATTTAAATTTTATTAAAAAGTTTATATTAAGAAATTATTTTAATGAATAATTAGTGTTTTGATTGGTTTATTTAAAAAAAATAATTTGAAAAATTTAAATAATAACAAAAAAAAGTACTGAATTATTTCTATAAATTATTAAAAAATGAAGTATAATTTATTTATTTACTTTCTTGGAGATTTACATTTGCTAAACTTATATCACATCCACAAAATTTCATAGCAGCATACTGATCTGGACTCATTAGTAATTTTATAGCAGTTTTTATCTCAATTAGATCAGAGTATAATTCAGAAATATCTAATTTTTTTTTAGTTTAATCTAATATTAGCTTATACCTTTCACTATCTAATTAGGAATTATCTATTTTATCATTATTTAGGCTTTAGACACTAGCTTTTTACTTCGGTTTTTATTTTTATTATAAATTTGCATTATTAATAGTATTACTTAACTGTTATATATATTCAGCTTATGTTAGTTATGCTTTGTTGATAATCAAGTCTTTATTCTAATCTGAAATTAATTTGATTGCTGTCTATTTATAATACTATTTTAGATATACATTATTGATATCCTATATTAATCTAGATTCAGAAAATTCTTTAGCTATAAACCCTAGAGCTAAGAGAACATTAAATATTGGTAAAAATTGAGATAGAGTTTCTGTTATCAGAGGGAATTAAATTTTTGTTATTATTTGAATCTAATCTAAACTAAAAAAAAATTACCCATACCCAGTAAATCCAGCTTTTTGTAAAAGATTTTACTATGAGTAATAGGAATTATTTTTTCTAAAGTTAGTAATGTCAACTCTAGTATCAGACCCTTAAATAAAAAATCCTTAACTTATTGTAGAAACTTATTGTTGTAAAAAGTATTAGTGGAAAATACTTATATTTTAATCAAATTAAAAAAAATCAATTAAAAAATTTTCCTCCATTTATTGAGTTTGTTGATTAAATTAATTAACTCTGATTTTAATAAAGAAAATAAAAGAAGCTTGCATTATATAATCTTCAATGTCTTGTTAATTTGCACAGTTAGGGAGCCCTTAACAAGGCTAAACAACCAAAGAATAATATGATTAACTCAAATTAGCAGGATCTGTAAATAATTCATTTAAAATGTCTGGTTAGTTGCTAAAATCTATGCATTTGTATCCTATAAAGTTAGGATCATTTGGACAATCAATCAAGTTCAGATCTATGAATTCATAATTTCCCTACAAAAATGTTTATTTTTACACTTAGTAAGTTAAAAATACTTTCCCTGTTTGTTATTCTAATTAATCTGGAGTTAAACCTGAAGTGGTATAAGTGATTCCAAAAATACTTTTGTTGAAAGCCTAATTGAGTTTCGTAGTTTGATTTTATAATTAGGTAGTTATTTTAGGAATTACTTTATTTCCAAAAAATAATTATAGCAAATATGACAAGTAAATAGCCGAAATAATTATTGTCAAAATACTCAAGATTCCTCCCACGTCAGTCTTCTTTTTTTTCTCGTCTTTTTCAACAAAAAAGCCAAATGGCTGAGAATAAAAATCAAGCTTTCTAAATAGATTAGATATTTGAATCATTAAATATAAAGCTATTAATAACTTTTTGTTATTTTCTTATTTTTTTTTAAGAGTGAAAGAAAAATAAATAATTATTTAAAACTTATTAATTTTTTATAAACTTTGATTTTGCTATTTATTAAAAAGAGGAAGTAAGTTAAAATATCTAATAAGAAAATAACATAATTTTTTATCGTACCATTTTCATTTACTCCTTTAAGATCTTTGAAATACCATAAATTTATTATACAAAAAAACTTAAAATTTCTTTTACTTAATTGTTCCTTTCTATTTTTTGTTTGATTATTATTGAATAATTGCTAAAATAATTAGTATAAATTTAAATAAATATATTTATACTTTGCAAGAAGCATTTATTAATTAATTTTTAATTTTAATTGTAAGTTTTCAATAAAAAATATAAATAGATTTCATTTTTTTTTTAATAAAATATGTTTTATATTAATTTATTATATCATATTTCTTATTGTATTAAAATATTTTAATTTAATCCAATCAATGATGAGTAAATATTAGTGTCAGTCTGCGATAATTTTTATTTTGGGTCATTAAATTTTTCAATAAATTTTTTTAAGAATAAAAATAAATTATCAGCATTACTTAGCATATCCTCAATTACTTGTAAGTGATTTTGAGTATTGGTTTAAATTTTTTATAGAGATGCTTAATATTAAATTTAATCATGTTTTTCAATTAAATTATTTTCTCTATGAGTGGAAGTATCTTCTGCCTCTTGAAATACCTCATCAAAATCAGACATATTTTTATCTCTATTGAAAATTGTGTGTGCTTACTTATTAGTTTTTATTGTTTGTGCCTTACTTTCTTTATAATTTAACATATTCATAATTTATTCATTAACGTGATCTTCTAAGTCTTAGTTTTAAGGCAAAGGCGTTTTTCTTTTTTGATTATCCTACAAATTTTCTTTTACTTATTCTTCAAATTCTAAAATATTTTTATTTTAAAAATTTTATTTTATTTAAAGTTTAAAAAAATATTCTGAAATTATTAATTAATTTGTTTAAATAATTAGTTTAAATTAATAATGAATTTTTTTACTTTTATTTGGATCGGATAAGACATTTTAGTCAGAATGTATTCTGAGATTCATCTAGCAGCCACAAAACTACATAGCAGCATATTATTCTGGTGACATTAACAATCTAATAGCCATTTTTAGCTCTATTATGTCTTTGTAAAGCTAATAAATGTTTATCTTCTTGATTAATTTGCTTTTTATTAGCTTAAATGTATTATTTTATGGCTAATTCTTTACTTGAGCCTTCTTTTTTTTGAAGATTTTATCAATGATTTGACTCATTTTTTATTTTAAACCTATTTTTGGCTTTTCCTCTTTTTACTTAAACTATTTTAAATCATTTATATTTTTATATATATATTTAATTTATTCATCCTTTGATCCTTCTTTGCTTTTGAGAAAGAATTCTTTATTTTAACTTTATATCATTTAGATGACTGTATTCTTGTAGTACTCTTTTAAATATATGCTATTTATATCATCAACTATTTTAGATTCTGCAAAAAACCTACCAATGAAGCCTAAAGTTAATAAAACATTTAGTACTGGTAAAAACTATGCAAGCACTTAAGTTATCAGCGGGTATTATATCTTGCTAATAACTTACATTTAGTCAAGTAAAAATTAAAATTAACCATAACCTGTAAACCCAGATTTAACTAATATGTTATCTTAGGTATAGTAAGTTGTTAGTCGTTTATAACTAACAACACCTATAGTCGTATTATAATCTTAAAAGAGATATCCGGAAATAATTGTTGTCTGTTACAATTATAAAACATATTAATTTTGCAAACTTAAATTATCATCAAATTAAATTTATTCAACTATAAATGTTTCTTCCATTTTTCTGGTTTATTCATTAAATTAATTTACTCTAACTTTGATCAGAAATTAGAAGGAATTTTACATAATATAATTATATATTTCTTACGGAGAAGCACAATTTGGGAGATTCGCGCAAGGTTAAACAGTAAGGGAAAACAATTACTAACTCAAATTAACTGGATCTGTATATATTTCTTTAGAAGAATCATCAATAGTAGAATAATCTATACATTTAAATCCATCAAAATTTGGATCATTATCACAATCAACAAAATTTAGATTCACAGTATCTATTTGATTATATTAATAAGTTAATAACTGCAGTTGGAAAGTAAGAAAAACTTTTCCAGTTGATAATATTAGCTGATCTAAAGTTTAATTTTATGAATAAAAAGTGAATCCAAAAAGACTTTTATTTAATACATGGCTAATTTTAGAGGTTTTATTGTGCATTTGAGAAGTTATATTAGGTAATAATTAATTATCAAAGTATAAGTACAAAAGATATGCGAGATAGACTAGTGATATCAGAACTGTCAAAATAGATAAAATTCCTCCAAAAATAGTTTATTTTTTATGACTATTATCCTCTACAAAAAATTTAAAGGGTTATGAAAAAAAGTCAACCTTTTTGAAAAATTGATATCTGCTCATTTTCATATTTAAAGAATATTAATAAAGATTTATTAAATATATGAATTATGTTATTCAAAAATAATAATTTATTGTTAATTATTTACAAAAACAATTAATCCAATAAATAAATTAATAAACACAATCAATTTGAATTTTTAATCTAAGCTATAGATATTACATAGATACATATTATTGATTTTTTTAATTTTTAATCTAGAATTTTAAGCATGTTTATTAATTTCTTACATTTCTTATTCCAAAAGAATTAAAGTTCATTTACATTAATAAATAAATAAATAAAAATGTTAATTTTGAAGTAAACTATAATGAATCTATTTAAGAAAATAATTAAAATATTTAAATTTATCAATGAGAAAAATATCATTTAAAATAATTTACACAAACAATTTAAATAAAAATCTATTAAATTAACATTATTTTATAAATGATAAAATTAATTAGTTTATTATTTATACTACACAAACTTTATTTCTAAATAACAACATTTTATAAAGTAAATATTTTACAAATCAGCTAAATTAATTAAATCTTGTTATTTGGGTTACTAATCAATATGATTTCAGATAATAATTTGTTTAAAATTTTCATATTTTTCAATATAAATCATTTAATAGATTTACCTTATAAAGATAATATTTTATTTGTATTAGACTTCGGAGGGTATTTTGGGTTGAGGTTTCATATACCTAGATAAGAGGGTATCATAAAAAACATTTATTTTTAATACTTCAATTCAAAAATAAATGAAATATAAAAAAATTTAACAAAAAAAATTGTCAATTATAGAATTTATTAAAATAAAAACCATATTATATAAATAAATTATAAAAATAAACACCTTAATATATAAAATTAATTTTTGATACTTTATTAATTTTATTAGAAAAATATAAAGTTAGAGCTTTAACCTATCACTATTTATCTCTCAATTACAAACAAAAAATGCAATATTTTTCTTCTAACCATTTAAATAAAAATACTAAATAAAATGAATTTTATAAAAGTAAAAATATAAAAATAATTTATATCAAGAGTTAATATTGTCTATAAAATATTAATTTGAATCCAAATCTTGATAGTTCTATCCAATCAAAGAGGAATAAATGTTAATATCAGTTTATGATAATAATTAATTTTTGTTTTGTACTTTTTCAATAAAATTTTGTAATTTTTAGAACATAATTTGTTTATTTGCTAACATTTCTTCTATTTATTCTAGATGGTTTTTTGATTATTAAGAAATGTTATTATCTGTAAGATCTTGTTCACATTTACTTTTTTTTGATGTTAACTCAACTTTTAAGTTTGAAAATACTCCTTCCTCCTTTTACTTGCTATTCATTTTTTAACTAACTAAATTTTTTATTAAATGATAAAAATTAAATTAGATAAATATTTTAATAATAATATACGTTTATTTTCGTATGGGTCTAACATTTACAAGTTAAGTTCTTCTTTTTAGATTACATTTTTAGAGGGTAAGGAAGTTATTAGAGAAGGATATACTTTGTCAATTTTCTCTGCATTTTATTGTCTCTTTTTTTTCTCTATTTACATTTTATTAAATATTAAGAAATTATTTTAATGAATATTTTGTGTTTTGATTGATTAATTTAAAAAAAATAATTTGAAAAATCTATATAATGACTAAAAATAATAATTGAATTATTTATATAAATAATTTATTAAAAAATGAAGTATTTATTTATATACTTTCTTGGAGATCTACACCTGCTAAGCTTATATCACATCCACAAAATTTCATAGCAGCATACTGATCTGGACTCATGAGTAATTTTATAGCAGTTTTTATCTCAATTAGATCAGAGTATAATTCAGAAATATTTAATTTTTTTTTAGTTTAATCTAATATTAGCTAATACCTTTCACTCTCAAATTAACAATTATCTTTTTTATCATTATTTAGGGTTTAGACACTAGTTTTTTGCTTAGGTTTTTATTTTTTTTTTAAATTTGCATTATTAATAGCATTACTTAACTGTTATATATATTCAGCTTATGTTAGTTATGCTTTGTTGATAATCAAGTCCTTATTCTAATCTGAAATTAATTTGATTGCTGTCTATTTATAATACTATTTTAAATATACATTGTTGATATCCTATATTAATCTAGATTCAGCAAATATTTTAGCTATAAACCCTAGAGCTAAGAGAAAATTAAATATTGGTAAAAATTGTGATAGAGTTTCTGTTATCAGAGGGAATTGAATTTTTGTTATTATTTGCATTTAATCTAAACTAAAAAAAAATTATCCGTATCCAGTAAATCCAGCTTTTTGTAAAAGATTTTGCTATGAGTAATAGGCAGTAGATTTTCTATAGTTAGTAATGTCAACTCTAGTATCAGACCCTTAAATAAAATATCCTTAACTTAAAGTAGAAACTTATTGTTGTAAAAAGTATTAGTGGAAAATACTTATATTTTAATCAAATTAAAAAAAATCAATTAAAAAAGTTTCATCCATTTATTGAGTTTGTTGATTAAATTAATTAACTCTGATTTTAATAAAGAATACAAAAGTAGCTTGCATTATATAATTTTCAATGTCTTATGGATTTGCACAATTAGGAAGCCCTTGGCAAGGCTAAACAACCAAAGAATAATATGATTAATTCAAATTAGTAGGATCTGTAAATAATTCTTTTAAAGTATCTGGTTAGTTGCTAAAATCTATGCATTTGTATCCTATAAAGTTAGGATCATTTGGACAATCAATCAAGTTCAGATCTATGAATTCATAATTTCCCTACAAAAATGTTTATTTTTACACTTAGTAAGTTAAAAATACTTTGCCTGTTTGTTATTCTAATTAATCTGGAGTTAAACCTGAAGTGGTATAAGTGATTCCAAAAATACTTTTGTTGAAATTCTGATTGAGTTTCGTAGTTTGATTTTATAACTAGGTAGTTATTTTAGGAATTATTTGATTTCCAAAAAATAAGTAGAGCAAATATGACAAGTAAATAGCTGAAATGATAATTGCCGAAATACTCAAGATTCCTCCAACTTCAGTCTTCTTTTTTTTCTCGTCTTTTTCAACAAAAAAGCCAAATGGCTGAGAATTAAAATCAAGCTTTCTAAATAGATTAGATATTTGAATCATTAAATATAAAGCTATTCAAAACTTTTTTTTATTTTCTTATTTGTATTTTAAGAGTAAAGAAAATAATTATATAAACAAATTAATTTTGTATAAGCTTTGATTTCAAGCTTTTGTTATCAAAAAGAGGATGTTAAAACATCTAAAATAAATACATAAATAAGATAAATAAGGATATTATATCATTTTTATTGTACTTTTTTATACATTTACTCCATTAAGATTTGTTAAATACCATAAATATAATATGTAATATAACTTGAAATTTCTTTTACTTAACTGTTCCTTATTATATTTGTTTGACTAATATTGAATGATCACAAAAATAAATAATACAAATTTAAATAAATAAATATTTTTGTACTTTACTAACAAAAATTTATTAAGTTTGATAATAATTGCTGGATGTTTATTTCAACAAAAAATATAGAGTTATATATTTTTTGTTTTAAATACCAAATACTATTTTATGTTGAGTTAGAATTTCATATTTCTTATTGTGCTAAGATATTTTAATTTAATCCAATCAATGATGAGTAAATATTAGTGTCAGTCTGCGATAGTTTTTATTTTGGGTCATTCAATTTATCAATAAATTTTTTTAAGGATAAAAATAAATTATCAGTATTACTTAACATATCCTCAATTACCTGTAAGTGATTTTGAGTATTGGTTTAAATTTTTTATAGAGATGCTTATTATTAAAAATAATCATGTTTTTCAATTAAGTTATTTTATCTATGAGTGGAAGTATCTTCTTCCTCTTGAAATACCCCATCAAAATCAGACATATTCTTATCTCTATTGAATATTGTGTGTGCTTATTTATTAATTTTTATTGTCTATGCCTTACTTTCTTTATAGTCTAACATATTCATAATTTATTCATTAATTTGATCTTCTAATTCTTAGCTTTGAGGCAAAGGTGTTTTTCTTATTTGATTATCTATTATAATTTTTTCTCTTGCTTATACTTCTGATTCTAAAATATTTTATTTAAAAAATTTTATAATTTATTCTGAAATTATAAATTAATTTATTAATTTAAATTAAGAATGAATTTTTTACTTTTGTTTGGGTCGAATTAAACATTTTAATCAGACTTTATTTTAAGATTCATCTCGCAACCACAAAACTACATAGCAGCATATTATTCTGGTGACATTAGCAATCTGACAGCCATTTTTAGCTCTATTATATCTTTATAAAGCTAATAAATGTTTATCTTCTTGATTATTTTACTTTTTATTAGCTTAAATAAATTATTTTAAGGTTAGTTCTTTACTTAAACTTTCTTTTTTTTGAAAATATTTTTAATTATTTCATTCATTTTTTATTTTAAACCTATTTTTGGCTTTTCCTATTTTTACTTAAACTATTTTAAATCGTTTATATTTTAATGGATATATTTAATTTATTCGTCCTTTGATCCTTCTTTACTTTTGAGAAAGAAATCTTTATTTTAACTTTATATCATTTAGATGGCTGTATTCTTGTAGTACTCTTTTAAATATATGCTATTAATATCTTCAACTATTTTGGATTCTGCAAAAAGCCTACCAATGAAGCCTAAAGTTAATAACACATTCAGTATTGGTAAAAACTACGCAAGCACTTAAGTTATCAACGGGTATTATATTTTGCTAATAACTTACATTTAGTCAAGTAAAAATTAAAATTATCCATAACCTGTAAATCCAGATTTAACCAAGATATTATCTTAGGTATAATATGTTGTTAGTCGCTTATAACTAACAACATCTATAGTTGTATTAGAATCTTGAAAGAGATATCCTGAAGTAATTGTTGTCTGTTATAATTATAAAACATATTAATTTTGCAAACTTAAATTATCATCAAATTAAATTTATTCGACTATAAATGTTTCTTCCATTTTTCTGGTTTATTCATTAAATTAACTCACTCTAACTTTAATCAGAAATTAGAATGAATTTTACATAATATAATCATATATTTCTTAAGGAGTAGCACAATTTGAGAGATTCACACAAGGTTAAACAGTAAGGGAAAACAGTTACTAACTCAAATTAATTGGATCTGTAAATATTTATTTAGAAGAATCATCAATAGTTGAATAGTCTATACATTTAAATCCATCAAAATTTGGATCATTATCATCACAGTCAACAAAATTAAGATCATAAGCATCTATTTAATTATATTAATAAGTTAATAACTGCAGTTGGAAAGTAAGAAAAACTTTTCCAGTTGATTATATTAGCTGATCTAGAGTTTAATTTTATGAATAAAAAGTGAATCCAAAAAGACTTTTATTTAAAACATGGCTAATTTTAGAGGTTTTGTTGTGCATTTGAGAAGTTATATTAGGTAACAATTAATTATCAAAGTATAAGTACAAAAGATATGCGAGATAAACTAGTGATATCAGAATTGTTAAAATAGATAAAACTCCTCCAAAAATAGTCTATTTTTTCTGACTATTTTCCTCTACAAAAAATTTAAAGGGTTATGAAAAAAAGTCGACCTTTTTGAACAATTGATATCTACTCATATTATATTTTTTAACAATATTAATATTGGTTAATTTAAATGTAGGAATTATGTTATTCAAAAAATTATAATTTGTTTTTAATTATTTACTAAAACAATTAATCCGATAAATTATTAAACACAATTGTATTGAATTTTTAACCTAAGCTATACATGTATACATAGATACATATGATAGATTTTTTTAAATTTTAATCTAGAATTTGAAGCACTTTATTAATTTCTTACATTTTTTTTTCTTTTTGATTCAAAAGAATTAAAGCTCATTTAGATTAATTAATAAAAAATATTATTTACTTTTGAAGTAAACTATTTTATATAAAATTAAATTATGAAATGGATGATGCATATATCATATTTTTTCATAAAAAAATAAATTAATTTCAAAGAATTATATCTATTGATTAATAATTAAAAATGATAAATCTGAGTCGGATTTTCCTAATACGAGGACCAAGTTTGAAGATTATACGGTAATGATATATTTTATTTTATTGAGCTTTTGGTTAGAACATTCATAAATAATGATTTAAAATACAAATTCAAACTTTTATTGAAAATTTATGAATATTTTAGCATATTCAAATAGATATATAATATAATAAATATAACAAAGGACTAAAATTTTAAAATTAGTTTGAATGGTTTTAATTTTAAAAATTAAAAAAATAAATGATATCAAATACAAAATTAAATTTCATAAGGATGAATTATATTTTATTTCTTAAGTGCTTAGTATTTTCATATTTTAATCAAGTCCTATTAGTGAAGAGTAAATATTTAAATCAGTTTGTGATAACTGTTATTTACTGTTATTTATTTTTTCAATAAAGCTTTATAAGAGTGAAAATATATTATCTTTATTATTTAACATGTCCTCGATAACTTACAAATGATTATATGAGAGAGTTGTTATCTTATGTAAAGATGTCTGTTGCACTTAGTCATGTTTTTAGATTTAATTTAGCTATTTATGAGAAAAAATATCATCTTCTTCTTTAAATTATTCTTCATCATTTGATTTAGTTTTATCCCTATTGAATATTAAGTGCACTTATTTGTTTGTTTTAATCACTTAAGCTGTATTTTCTTTACATTCTGAGATGCTAATTATTTATTCTTCTAAGTCTTAATTTTATGACAAAGGCGACATATTTTTCTGCTGAACATTTATTATCTCTTCCTTCACTTATAATTCTTCCTCTAATTAATTAATTAGTTAAAATAAATTAAACATATTTTAATTTAAAATAAGATACACTAATTATTTCTTTTTTTGTATTTTCTTCTTAATAACATAAAATTATTTGAATATTTTAATGTATTTTTAATTGAAAGTATAATTTTTACATTTATTTTAGACGATTTACATAGGCTAACTTTTAAGATTAATCTCGCAACCACAAAATTACATTGCTGCGTATTGTTCAGGGGACATCAATAACCTTATGGCCATTTTTAACTCTATAATATCTCTATAAAGTTAGTAAATATTGATATTCTCCACAGTCTTACTTTAAATTAGCTTAAATAAATTTGCTTATTGTTAATTTTTAAGGTCTTCCTCCTTTTTTTTGAAAATTGAATATACTACTGACTAGAGTTTTTATTTAAAATTTAGTTTAGTTTTTTCTTTCTTTTGCCTAAACTATTTTATGTCGTTTATATTTTAATGAAGATATTTTATTTATTCTGTGTAGGAACCCTGTTTGCTTTTTAGAAAAATTTCTTTATTTTGGTTTTAAATGATTTTAATTGCTGTATTCTTGTAATATTCTTTTAAGTAGATATTATTAATATCTTTTACCATTTTTGACTCTGCAAAAAGTCTACCAATAAAACCAATAGCTAATAAAATATTAAGTATGGGTAAGAATTATGCAAACACTTCTGTTATTAGTGGGTATTAAATTTTAGTTATTACTTACATTTAATCAAGGAAAAACTAAAATTATGCATAACCAACAAACCCAGCTTTAGTCAACAAGTTGTCTTGAGAGTAATAAGTAATTAATCTCCTCTAACTAGCCACATCAATAGTTGTATTTGAATCTTAAAAGATATACCCAGTTTTAATTGTTGTCTTTTACAATTACAAAACATATTGATTTTAAAAGCTTAAATTATCATCGAATTATATGTAATCAAGTAAAAATGTTTCTTCCATTTATTTTTCTTCTTCATTAAATTAGCTCACTCTAATTTTGATTAAAAACTAGAATGAATTTTGCATTATATAATTTTATATTAATTAGTTGTCAGCGCAGTTTGGGAGACCTGAGCATGGTGCAACAGTAAGAGAGAACAAAGATTAACTCAAATTAGTTGGATTTGAAAATATTTCTTTTGCAGAATCAGGAATACTATCATAATCTATACACTTGAAGCCTACAAAATTAGGATCATTATCACAATTAACATAATTAAGATTCACTGTTTAAATTGTATTATACGCGAACGTCAATTATTGTAGCTAAAAGGTAAGAAAGACTTTTCCAGTTTATTAATATAGCTAATCCATAGTTAAATTCTGAGAATTAAATGTGAAACCAAAAAGGCTCTTGTTAAAAGTTTAGCTTACTTCTGTAGTTTAGTTATGCATTTGAGAGCTTATAGTAGGTAATAAATCGTTATCAAAATATAAATAAAGTAGATATGTAAGATAGCCTAATGAAATCAAGACAGTCAAAACAGACAAAACACCTCCAAAAATAGTTTACCTTTGTAAACTATTCTCCTCTACAAAAAATCTGAATGGTTATGAAAAAAAATCTGCCTTTTTTAAAAACTAAAATCTACGCATGTTATTTATTTATATATGTTGTTTAACTATTAATAATAAGCAAATATTATTTTGTTATTTATTAAGACAATTTAGATCTTTAATTAATTTGCAGAATATCTCATACCATCAAATATATAAATAAAATTAATATCTTAATTACCATTCAATCTAATAAGTAATCCAAAAAGATTTATATAAACAAATTTTGTTTTTCTAAAAGAAATGTATCTAACAAACAAATCTTTTAACATTTTTGCTTTTATTTTAAGAAAAGTGTATTATCTATATTATCAATAATTTACACATTACTTATGTAATTTACTCTTTGGTAAAAATACTTTTCAATTACATAATCTATCTACAAACCTTTTTTAGTGAATGAAGTCTCTTAAAAAGAAATCTAATATTTTTGGGCATATTTTCTAATAAAAAATAAATTTATAAATTAATTCAATAAATAAATTAAAAATTTAGCAAAAATAAAGTAAATATTACATAATGTTGTGAAATATAATTTTTATTTTTATAAAACAAATACAATTAATTTATTAAAATCATTAAAGAAATTAAAGACATCTCTGCTAAATTTAATAGCCAAATAATAAAATAATATTGATAAAGAAGTTTATAATCTTCAAAAATAATTTTTATTTTTAAGTTGATTATTTTTGATAAAATTGCTTTCAAAAACATTACAGGTATTAATTAAGATTTTTCTTAATGAGTATTATTGCCATAGAATTTTTACATTTATAAAAAAAGTAATTAATTTATTAAAAACCTTAGTGAAATTAAAGACAATTTTATCTAATTTTGCTAAAAAAAACTGCTTAATGAATTTGAAAAATTAATTTTTAGTTTAAATTAAATGTCTTTAAAAAAATAAATTGAAAAATATTTGGATTTTTTCTTTTAATTTATCAAGAAATTTCTCTAAAATTAAAGAGTTAGTTACATAAAATTGATAATTTTTAAAAACTTTTTTGATCAATCAGATTGAAAAAATATTATTCTTTAATCTTTCTATGATTTTTTTAACAAAATTAAATGGTTATATCATTTATTTTACTCAAATTTTGTAAAGTATATAAAAGAATATTATTTACTATATTTTTGGTTATCATTTTTTGTAAAATTTAATTATTTATAGTATATTCGTAGTAATCAAAAATACAGAAGTATGTATAATTGATTTTACCGCATTCACCATCATTTAATTGGAGACACCCATAATCAATTTCTATAATTTATTTAATTCCTCAATAATTTAAATAATCCAAATACTTATCATAAACTATAATTTTTCAAACTAAAAAATAAAAGATTGTTTAAATTAGAAAATAATGAGCAAGAATAATCATACAAAGCACCATTAATGCAAATTAACTCCTTTAAATGAAATAATACTCCAATAAGAATAACCTTGTATTTAAAGTGAATCTAATGAAAATATAAACACCTTTCAAAAATCAAACTCCATTTTCTATAAGCTAGCCTGCCATCTCCACTCATTACTTAATTGTATTTTAAATTTAGTCGATAATTTGGTAAACTCATTCAGAAATAAGTACGGAAATGACAATTTAGCATACCTTCTAGTATTTATTTCAGGCTTCTTTTATGTGGGAGTGTCTTTTTACCTAAAAGTAAAACTCATCATAAATCATTTAAACTAAAACACAATTTATTATAAATTTTCACCATTTTTTAATTATTAAATGATTAAATATTTCAAACTAAATAAATAAATAAATAAGTTTAGCCTTCCTCAAATCAATTTTGATATCTAATTTATACCTTCAAAGAATTATGAAGATTAAAACTTATTAAAATTAGCTTTAGCGAAAAAATTTACAATAATAATCAATAAATTTCTATAAATATAATTCAATTAAATTCATTTAAAAGTATGATTTAATGCATTTTATAAATAAAATTTTTTTATTTTAATGAATTATATTTTTTATACATAAAATTAGCTCAATTTTTTTGAGAAATAAGCTAATTAATTTAATTCAAATTTTTTCAAATTTTAGATTTAAAAAAATTGCTAATAAAATACTAACTCAATTTTTTAATTTATTAGAAAAATAAATAAATTTTGTGGAGCTACGCTATGGTTGTGAGAGGAGTTATTGTTTCCTTTCTTATGTACACGATTGGATATGTTAAAAAATATAACATGCAAGTAAATGATAGCAAAGATTTTAAACTTTTAACCTTTAGAAATATTATAAGCGCTTTAGGATAACTTTATTACTTTTATGCTATTAATAAATTGCCAGTATCTTTGTTGCTTATAATTTCAAATACAGGACCAATATTTGTTTTTATTTTGAATTACTTTCTTTTCGGGGTTAAATTAACAATAAAAGATATTATTGGAATTAGTGTTTCATTCTTTGGAGTTGTCATGGTTTCTGATCCCAGTTACTTTTAATCTTTGTTTATGGAAACAACTACTTCTAGCGTTTAAGAGAATAATTAATACATTTAGGGTACTGAAAAATATATTTTAATAGGCATATCAATTTTAACTTGGTTAGGTTGGGCTTTGGCAATAATCATGGTTAGATATATGAAAAGTATAAATACCTTTGAAATCAATATGTCTCTATGCTTCTTTTTTATTTTATTTGGATCCGTTGGGATAATATAGAGCGAAACTCCTTTTGATTTAAGCTTAAACGATGTACTTGGATTAATTTTTATAGTAGGATTAGTTAGTTTTATGTATTAGATAACATTTATTACTTCAACAACAATAACTAAAAATCATGGACCTATTACTCTAATAAATTATACAATGATTGTAGAGAGCTTTTTAGTTGAAGTTGTTTTCTTCAAAGAAGTGCCTTCTATATTTGAAATAATAGGCTCAATACTTGTTTTATTAGGTTTGGCTTCTTACTTCGTTTCAAAACTTTAAAAGAAATGAGTAAACTCCTGAATTAAATATTCTTAACATATTAATATTTTATAAAATTATAAATAATAAATATTAGCGTATGATTTTTTTGAATTTTAAAACTCAAATATTTTATTCCAAATTAAAAATTTAATTAAATTAACATAAAGTATTTACAAATTTATTTTAAATTGATAAGAAGGGGAAAAAATAATTTAATAGAAAAAACAAATTAAACAAACATTTATAAAACAAATAAAACTTCTGTAGTCTCATGAATTTTATTTATTTAATTAATTGATTTAGTTACAGTTTTAGAAATAATTTTTATTAATGAGAGAAGAGTAAATTTAAATATCAACTGGAGATATTTTATTGTTTGATTTAACTCTCTCTATAAAAGAACTCAGCTATTAAAATAGGGTTTATTTGTTATTAATCATTTCTTCTATTTTTTAAAGATGATTTTCTCTTTCTAATAAAAGTTTGTTTTGTAACTCCTATTAAATTTAATTGGTTGTTAAAATCTCTTTTAGATTTCTTTATATGCAACTTTTTTCTTATTTGAGCGATTTTGAGCTCTCTATTTTCTAATGATAGTTGCATACTTATTTTTTGTTTACGCTTTTATATACTGACTGAATTTATTGTTCTTTATCGCTAAGAACACTTACCACCATAGCACTATTTCCTTCTTCATATTCATTTAATTTAGAGTTTATCTTCAACTTATTCATGCTAGTATTTTAAATATTATTTTAAGCTAAAGAGCTTTGTTAGTTACTATTTTACCATTACTAAGCTTTTTATATTAAAATACAATTAAATTAAAACTAAAAACAAATGGGAGGAAGATAAGTAAATGTATATTTAAACAAAGAAAATAAATTAAAAATCAGTAAAAAAATTAGAATTTTTTGGCTAATTAATTATCTTAAAAAAAAGAATTTACTTTTTTGTTTTTTATTCAATTTGCTATTAAATTCCTCTTAAAATTTGGAATCAAATTTCATTTCGCAACCACAGAATTACAATGCTGCAAATTAATCTTCAGTTAGTAATAACCTTATTGCTTTTTTAATTTATAACAAATCTTTGTATACTTCAAAAATATCCAATTTTTTTATTATTTATGATATTGATTCTTTCTATAAATTAATCTCTTTCTTATGAATTTCTTGCTTTTTGCAAAAAATTTTATCAATCAAAAACTTTAATCTTGTTTTAAAACTAATTTGTGATTCTTTTTTCCTCTTTAGAATATCTGCTTAATAAATTTTATTGTGAAGGGACTAAATTTGTTCAGCTGATGACAAATGCAATACTTTCAAAGGAGTTTATTCACTTTAATCTTCTATTATCTTTACTGCTGTGCTTTAATAGTACTCCTTTAAATATATAGAACTAATATCTTGAACCACTTTCGTTCCTGAAAGTAATTTAGCAATAAAGCCAAAAGCCAATAATATATTCAGAACTGTTATAAATTAAGCTAATATTTCTGTTAACAAAGGGTACTGTATTTACATTAAAATTTAGTTTTAATATAATTAGAATAAGAAGCAACCGTAACCTTCATATCCCGCCTTTTAAAGTAAATTTTAATTTGAAAAATATGTTGACACTCTTGCAAAATTAGAAATATAGTTATAGCTATCTGAATTTTAAATTATAATCCCTGTTTATACATTTGTAATCTACTACTGTAAGGCGTATTGAATCTAAACACTTAACTGATCATCAAATTAAATGTAATCAACTTAAAAGGTTTCTTCTAATTCCTTTTTCTGCTAGTTAAATTAATTTATTCTTATTTTAATATAAAAAGAAAAAGTGCTAGAGATAACTATGTTATTTATTTCTTCGATTGTAGCACAGTTTGGTAATCCCAAGCAGGGCTAAACAACAAGCGAATAAAATGTCTGGTTTAAACTGGCAGAATTTAAAAAAATTTTTTTTTGATATTCTGGCTAATTATCTAAATCTAAGCAAATGTAGCCTTCAAAACTTGAATCTTCGCAATATTTAAGAGGAATATTATCATAGTTTGTAGGTGAATTTTGTGAATAATTCTAATACTAAACAAAGTAATTCAAATATTTTTTGCCAGTTTGTTACTCCAACTCATCAATTGTTTAATTATTTGTGACAAATGTAAAACCAAATAAACTGTTTTCTAAATGCTACTCCATTTAATTAATCTAGTTGTACATTGTTTGAGTTATCTTTGGCAAGAACTTATTGTTAAAATACATATATAACAAATACGCCAAATAACAACAGGAAGCCAAAATAGTAATAACAGAGAGAATTCCTCCTAAGTAAGTTTTTTTCTTCTTACTATTTTAATCAACAAGAAGACCAAATGACTAAGAAAACAAATCGAATCTTTTAAATATCTGTAATTTCCTCTTCATTTAGTAGTATAATAAACTAATTACTCCTTTTAATTATTTATATTTTATCTAAATATTAATTAAATAATACATAATATTGATTATTGATTCTATATACAATTTTATTCACAATATTAAGTAGTAATTAAATGAGAGTTTTTAATCTTAAGTAATATCTTTACAATAAAAGACCTGAAATTAATGATATTAGTATATTAACTTTTTTCTATATTTTTACTTTATTTAAGGAAAATTTTTTTTATCTGATAAATGAAAGTAAAAAATCTTAATGCTATTTAAAAAAACGTATCATATTAATTACTTAATCAGTATTTTAGCAAATGTATTTTATGAAAATAAATTCAAATGCTTTTAAATCAAACAAATAAGTTACTTAAAATTAAAATTATTCAATTTTTTTGAAATACCTAATAATCAATTGGTATTTTAAACATATAGAATTTATTTCTTCTATTAAATAATTGCTTTCCTGATTGAACTAATTCTTGTTAATTTTTTTTACCCTAAAATTTATTTATAAACAATCTAAAATACTCACACAAAAATTTAAATAATTTTCAATTTTTCGAGTTGTATGAATTTTACAAAATTTTGACTTACAAAATTGTAATTAAATACAATATTTATTTCTTTGTATTGATAATGATAAATAAGTAGTTCTAAAAATAATCTGATTTTTGTAAAATAAGTATTACTTAATGTCAAGAAATTATTAAACTAATATATATTATTTTCACTTGTTTTTCTGTAACCTCAAATTGTATAAAGAAATTAATCATAAAATTTATTAAGTAACTTAAAAATTAATTTTTTTCTTGAAAAATTGTTGAAAATAAGTATTTTATTTTGTTTATTAAGTAAAAATAATGATAGAGATTGTTCAGTAACCATTAATTTGGTTTTAGAAAAACGAACTAAAGCCAAAATTATTTTCTTTTTATAAATATTTAAAATATTTTCTGATTTGATTTTAAAAAGAGATAAAGAAAGAAAATAATATTTCTAAGTTATTAAAAATCTGATTCGAAGTTTTGTTAATTTATTTGCAAATTGATTGATATAGAAAGAATTAATTCATTAATGTCTAATCTAATTAATACTAAATTTTATTTAATTCTGAAACTATCTTATTGTGGTAAATTTCTAATTAAATTCTTTAGGGATAAAATAGAATTATTATCACTATTTGTTAAGCTTTGAGGTTATTTAACATTAACCTAAAGAAAAGAAGAGTTTTCACCTAATAAATGATAATTTTATTCTTTGATAGAGAAGGCTCTTTCAAATAAAAAATTAGAAAAACATTTTTATTTAAAGGAAAATAATAAATATCTTATTAAAAATATAAAAATGTAAACCTATAGCTTTAATAATAAAATTCTTTGTTCATTTGATAATAATAGTTAATTTTTAGATTAAATTAAATTTGTTAAAAGGTATAAAATTAGCATTGAACTTAATTGGAATTTAAAATATTTTTAATTATCAATCATTCAATAAGATATATAAGTGTTATTATTCTTTTAAAAAAGTAGAAAATTTCAATTCTAAAAATATTTTTCATTTGCTTATCAAAAAAAATTATATATATAGTTTGTTTTTCTATAATTATTTTATAAGAAAAAATGCAATTAATTTTTAAAAAACTTAAATTTACATAAATGATAATACTTTGCAAAGATTTTAATATTTTTTTTTTGCTCAGCTTTTAAAACACCTTTAAGAATGTTTTTTATTATTTTTTAAAAACAAAATAATAACTAAAAAAATTAATTTTAATAGATAAAACAAATTAAACATATTTTATAACAAATTTAACATAAGTTTCATGAATTTTATTTATTTAATTAATTGATTTAGTTATAGTTTTAGAAACAATTTTTATTAACGAGAGAAGAGTAAATTTAAATATCAACTGGGGATATTTTATTGTTGGATTTAACTCTCTCTATAAAAGAACTTAGCTATTAAAATAGGGTTTATTTGTTATTAATCATTTCTTCTATTTTTTAAAGGTGATTTTCTCTTTCTAATAAAAATTTGTTTTGTGATTCCTATTAAATTTAATTGGTTGTTAAAATCTCTTTTTGATTTCTTTCTATGCAATTTGTTTCTTCTTTGAGCGATTTTGAGCTCTCTATTTTCTAATTTTAGCTATAAAATTATTTTTTGCGCGGGCTTTTATATACTGATTGAATTTATTGCTCTCTATCATTAAGAATACTTACTACCATAGCACTATTTCCTTCTTCATATTCATTTTATTTAGAGTTTATCTATAACTTATTCATACTTGCAATTTGAATATTATTTTAAGCTAAAGAGCTTTGTTAGTTACTACTTTATTATTACTAAGCTTTTTATATTAAATAACAATTAAACTAAAAATAAATGGAAGGAAGATAAGTAAATGGATATTTTTTAAAAAAATCAATAGAAAAAATTAATTATCTTTAAAAAAATAAGAATTTACTTTTATTTTTTTTATTAAATTTTTTTTTAAATTCCTCTTAAAATTTGGAATCAAATTTCATATCGCAACCACAGAATTATAATGCTGCAAACTAATCTTCAGTTAGTAATAACCTTATTGCTTTTTTAATTTAGAGCAAGTCTTTGTAAACTTCAAAGATATCTAATTTTTTAATTATTTATGATATAGATTCTTTCTATAAATTAATCTCTTTCTTATAAATTTCTTGCTTTTTGCAAAAAATTTTATCAATCAAAAACTTTAATCTTGTTTTAAAACTAATTTGTGATTCTTTTTTTTTCTTTAGAACATCTGCTTCATAAATATCATTATGAAGAGAATAAATTTGTTCTGCTTATGACATAAACGATACTTTTAAAGGAGTTGATTCACTTTGGTCTTCTATTATCTTCACTGCTGTGTTTTAATAGTACTCCTTTAAATATATAGAACTAATATCTTGCATAACTTTTGTACCAGAAATAAATTTAGCAATAAAACCAAAAGCCAATAATATATTCAGAACTGTTAGAAATTAAGCTAATATTTCTGTTAATAAAGGGTACTATATTTACATTATAATTTAATTTTAATATAATTAAAATAAGAAGCAACCGTAGCCTTCATATCCTGCCTTTTAAAGTAAATTTTGATTTGAAAAATATGTTGACACTCTTGCAAAATTAGAAATATAGTTATAGCTATCTGAATTTTAAATTATAATCCCTGTTTAAACATTTGTAATCTACTGTTGTAAGACATATTGAATTTATACACTTAACTGGTCATCAAATTAAATGTAATCAACTTAAAAGGTTTCTTCTAACTCCTTTTTCTGCTAGTTAAATTAATTTATTCTAACTTTAATATAAAGAGAAAAAGTGCTAGAGATAACTATGTTATTTATTTCTTCGATTGTAGCACAGTTTGGTAATCCCAAGCAGGGCTAAACAACAAGCGAATAAAATGCTTGGCTTAAACTACCAGAATTTTAAAATATAGTTTTTTTATAGTCAGGCTAATTATCTAAATCTAAGCAAATAAATCCTTCAAAACTTGAATCATCGCAATATTTAAGAGGAATATCTTCATAGTTTTTTGGTGAATTTTGTGAATAATTCTAATACTATACAAAGTAATTCAAATATTTTTTGCCAGTTTGTTACTCCAACTCATCTATCGTTTAATTATTTGTGATGAATGTAAAACCAAATAAACTCTTTTCGAAATTTTACTCCATTTAGTTAATCTAGTTATACATTGTTTGAGTTATCTTCGGTAAGAACTTATTGCTGAAATACATGTATAATAGATACACCAAATAACAACAAGAAGTCAAAATCATAATAATAGAGAGAATTCCTCCTAAGGAAGTTTTTTTCTTCTTGCTTTTTTAATCCACAAGAAGACCAAAAGACTAAGAAAATAAATCGAATCTTTTAAATATTTACAATTTGCTCTTCATTTAATAGTATAATAAATTAATTACTCCTTTTAATAATATATATTTACCTAAATATTAATTAAATAATACATAATTTTGATTATTGATTTGATTAATACAATATTAAATAGTAATTAAATGCGAGTTTGCTTTCTAATGAATTAATATCTCGATAATAAAAGACATGATATAAATTAGATTTTAATATTAACCTCTTTCGATATTTTTACCTTATTTAAGGAAAAACATTTTTTTTATTTGAAAATAAAAAGTTTTAATGCAATATAAAAAACATATCACATTAATTACTTAATCAGCATTTTAACAAATATATTTTATGAAAATAAATTGAAAAGCTTTTAAATAAAATATATATGTTACTTAAAATTGGAATTTTTTTGTAATACTTAATGATCAAATGGTATTTTAAATTTATATTTTCAATTAAATAATTGTTTTGCCAATTAATTATTCTAAATTCTTATAAATTTGTTTTATTTTACCCTAAAATTTATTTATAAGCAATAGAAAATACTCAAAAATTTAAATAATTTTCAGTTTTCTAGTTATAAATATAAATTTAATAAAAACTTAGGCTTATAAAAATTGTAATTAAATGTAATATTTCTTTGTATTAATGATGATAATTAAATAGTTCTATTAATAATCAGATTTTTTACAAAATAAATATTATTTAATTTGAAGAAATTATTAAATGGGCTAATATATATTCTTTTCATTTATTTTTCTGTAACCTCAAATTTTAAAAAGAAATCAATCTTCAAATTTATTAAGTAACTTAAAAGTTAATTTTTTCATATGATTGGAAATTATGCATTTTATTTTAGATGATTAAGTAAAAAATAATAATTTATAGATCATTCATTAACCCTTAATTTAATTTTAGAAGATGAACTAAAGCCAAAATTATTTTCTTTTTCTTAAATAGTGAAAATATTTTCTGATTTGATTTTAAATGAGATAAAGAAAATTATATTTAAAATAATAATTTATTTACAAAATCACATAGAAAAAACAAGTGCGTTAGAAAAGTAACTAATACTAAATTCTATTTAATTATGAAACTTAATCAAATACTTTTGTAACGTAATCGTGCGTTAACATTAAATATATTTTTAAATAATCTTCAAATATGAATAGACTTATTTTATCAAAAAATTATAAATTAAACGCTAAAAATATTTTTTTTAAATTATAAAAATAAATTTAATTTCATACTTTTTTAATTATATTTTGTCATTAAATAAGTATAAAAAATATTTCATTATTGGCTTTTGCTATTTTAAAAAAAGAATCAGAGAATAAGAATTTAAAAAATGAAAAATAGAAAATTTTTAAAGATTATTTTAAATGCTAAAATAACCAATAAATAATTAAACTTTTACTTATTTTATAAAATAATAGATGGATTTATACAGCCAAACACTTAAATATATAAATTTTGATAGTATTAGACTTAGTTAGATTATTTAAACAAAAATATTTTAAGACATAAAATTTACATTATAAATTTATAATAAAAGTTATTAATATATAAAGAGAAAAATCTTATTAATATCTAGTGATATGTATGATATTACCGTAAAACCTCATAACCTCGTTCATAGATCAGGTCAACGAACGAACGAATGAGAGAGGGTGAAAATGTTTATGGGCAAATAATATTTAAGTGAATGAGAATGAATATTAGAGAATTTAGAGTAAATAAAAAAAAGGGAAATTTTCAAAAATTAAAATTAATAAAGTATTTAATTCACGAAAGGTAAGTTTTTTATTAAACACAAATAATTAGCTTTAAATGAAATTTATGAATTAATTTAAATAAAAATCAAAATAATAATTATTTTTAATAGATAATCAATTCATTTTTTGTTTTGACTTTATTTTTTTTTGAATTATAGTTGACTAACCATTTATTTTTACTTTGGAGCTTAATACAGATCCTTATTACCTCTTATGGCATATGATTATTAATTGAAGTGATTATTACATTATTATTATGCTTAGTATTGACCTTAAAGCTTATACTACTAAGGTGAAATATTCTATTAGCATTAAATTAAATCTTCTTTTATAATACTGAGTTTTTCCGAGTTATTTGGGTGAGAGTTTTCTATTTTCTTTATAATATCTTATAAAATAACTTATCCTTTTTAATATTGGTTTTTATTAGCGAGTTAGATGGATTCTTCCATAGCTTAAGCAGCTTTGACTCTTAAATAGTTAAATTCAACATTTTCATTAATGTCTGAATTCTAAGCGATATATAAAAATAATAAAAATTAGAACAAATATAAAAATCTGTTGTTGTATCATTAGACAAATTTCATACTATTAACTACAACTAATAAAAGTAAAATATAACCATTTTTAAACAATTTTAAACAGCTCAAAATTTTATTTAATTTTTCTACATTAAATATAAATTATCATACATTTTTAATATTCTGTAAACAATCAATTTTTTGTTTGCTTTTATTTAGACATCTATTAATTTTAAACCATTTTTCTTTACATGGGAGCTTAATAGATATCATTACTTCTTATGGCATATGATTATTATTAAAAGTTATTATTACATTATTATTAAGCCATGAATCTACCTTAATTTTAATATTATTAAGGTTACACATTTTTTTAGCATAAAAAGAGATCTTCTTTAATAACTTGGAGTCTTGCCTAATTATTAGGATGAGATTTTTCTATCTTTTTCAACATATCAGATAAAACAGCTTGGCCTTCTTAGTATTGGTTTCTATCAGCATACTTGATGGCATCTTCCATAGCTTAAGCAGCCTTTACTCTTATATAGTTAAATTCAACGTTGTCGTTAATTTCTGAGTCCTAAGCTATTTTTTCATTTTAAGTAAAGAGTGTCAAAACTAAGTTATTTTCTTTTAATATTTAAGTGGTATATTCAGAGTTTGTAGGAATAGCAGTTAACTGAACGTTAAGCACTCCTAAATTTCTTTCAAAATCTTAAAAGTCTTTGAAATCAGATTTTGGAACAGTCATTTCAAAGATGAAATCCTTAGAGACACCTTAAAATATCTAGTTAATTTTAATGGTGTATTCTTCGTTTTTATTTACCACTTTCCACATAGGACCATAAGTTTTAGAAACATAAGAATTTTTGAAGAACTTTTAGAACATTTCATCTCTTCTATTTATTTTAATTGAAATGTTAATGTCCTAAGCAACAACTGAAAATAAACCACCAAGTGCATCTATGAAGAATTCGTCGACTTGGTCATTTCTTTCTACATAATAAAAGCTACCGTCTTTTATTTATGCGATTCTCTACATGAGAGGGCCATCGTGATCATTACCAAAGCCAAATGAGTGAATAGTAAAACACTCTTCTTGGAGCTGTTAGTAGGTAGTTTACAAAAGATTTCTTATTCTAGAATCAGAATTATTATCCTGTCCATCAGAAAGTAAGAAGACTGAGCTGACAGAATTCCTTTATTTTCTATTTTATAAGATTGAAAAAGCTGTTTACAAACCACTTGTAATGTTTGTGCCACCATCAGCTTAAATTGACTTAGTAATTTTTTACAAATTTTCTTTATTATCTTTGTTGACTTTTCTTAATCCACACAATTATTTTGCATAGCTATTGAATGTGATAATTGACAATCTATCATGATCGTTGAGCATATCGATCAATTATAAAATAGTGTTTTTGACATTTTCTATTTTTTCGCCATCCATAGATCCAGAATTATCAATAACGCAAATTAAATCGAGATTTGGTCTACCTTCAAGTAAATTTGATTAAATTTCCATATCACTGGTTTATTCAAGAGTTTTTACAGAAACCATTATTGGAATAGTCTGATCTTAAGAATTGTTGAATTAAAAGTGCTTTTAGAAGGTTTTAACATCTAAGCTTAATCCTTTTTCTAAGTCATAAGAATTTTTGTTATTTTATTTTGATTTTACAACTTCCTAAATATTATCTTCCTATTACATTTCTTAAGATATTTAAAAAGGAAGAGAGAAAACTTATTGATTATTGTAGAATTGTTATTGATTAAGATTAGGATGAAATTATTATTAATCATTTATCTATGAAAGAAGTTCTAAAAAGTGTTAATGTTATTGATTAAGATTAGGATGAAATTATTATTAAACATTTATCTATGAAAGAAGTTCTTAAAAGTGTTAACGTTCCTACTATTAGCATTGTTATTGTTATTATTGAGTTTATTGAGGTTTGAATTTTTAGTTATTTTGAGGCCTGCGCTACATATTATTGATTTATTGGTTTTATTATTATCTTGGGATTTAAGATTGATTATTTGTTGATGAAAATTAGTTATTATTTGGTAGCATTGAAAGTGTATCCTGTAGAAAATGCTTTTGCTTTAGTAAAAAGAAATTCTTTGATTTGATTTTTTTTTTATTTTTCGAAATTTATAATATTTTTTGAATATTTTGTATTTTAATTATTATGATTAATTATCAGAAGAACAAATCCTTAATTAAAGCTAAAAATTTTTGTCCCCTAAAGGATTTTATTTAATTATATTTACATGATTCAGAAAAATAAATTAATTAATAATTTTTGTGTCACCTTTAAATTATCCTCTACATTAATTATTGCTGAATGAATTTTAATTAATAATAAAAAAAAAGTATTTTATTTAATAAAAAAGATATTTAGTTTATTATTAGCTCTGTTCTAAGAAAGAAAGAAAAAAAATTAAAATCCCGCTATACATCATATACATCATAATAAATAAATACAGTAAAATATGAGATAAAATATGTAAAATGATGTTTATTATATTTTGATAAAAATAAAATCTATAAAAAATAAAAAAATATTGAAAAAATGTTTTTACTTTAACGAAAAAATAAATAGTTAATAGTAAACTAATTAAAGCAAGATGCCATTCAAAAATTCCGTCATTTGGATGTAACTTACTATTCCATATAAGAAGAATGAAAAAATGAAGAAAAAATAGTAAATACTAAGAAATTAAAGTTGATAATAAAAAAATGAATTTAATTAAGAAAGATAAAAACAAAAAGAAAACACAAGTACAATAAAAAGAAAAATAATGATTATAATAAATTAAAAGATTTTTATTATTGAAAATTTATTTTTATAACTAAAAATATCCAAATCCAAAACAAATAAACTGTTTTTATCAAGTAAAAGTGTTAGAAGGGAAAAAATGAAGAAAAAATATGAAATAATAATAAAAAATGATTAATGAATTTTAAAATGGAAAGTAAAATTAAAGTTAAAATAACTGGAGAAGTTAATGAGATTAAAGTCAAGATTTATTATTAATTAAAAATAAATAAAAAAATTATATTTATAAAAAAATATATTTGTTATAACATTTAATCTTTTATGTCATTTATTATTTTTTTCAAAAATCCTGAATTGCAATTAATGGAAATTTAATTATTTATAACTGAAAAAAAGAACAAATAAATTTAAAAAATTTTTAAATTTGCAAATAGGAAGAGATTGTTTATTTATTTATTTAAATTTTTTGAATTTTAGTTTAACTCAAAATAAACAGAAATAAATTTTTTAACTATAAAGAATATATTAATTAATATTAACATAAAAGAAGCCTAACATAAATAAAATAAATTTAAGCAATTAAATACATTTTTATTAGTAGTTTTTTGTAATCATAATATAAATAATAAGTGTATTATCTAATAAATAGTAATTAAATAAATAATAAAATTAAAAATCACAATATAAAGAGAATAAATACCAGAACATTAATACTAAATATCTGCAAATTAAAAAATAAATTAATTGTTAAATCATTAGAAAAATTTTATAATAAAACTACAATTAATAAAAGTCAAATATAAATCATTTTAAACTGTGTAAAATTTAATTTAATTATTATTGAGTGATATACATTTTAATACATTCTAAAATCATTATTTTTTTTGATTTTATTTAGATATCTATTAATTATAAACCATTTGTCTTTACATTGGAGCTTAATAGATATCATTACTTCTTATGGCATATGATTATTATTAAAAGTTATTATTACATTATTATTAAGCCATGAATCTACCTTAATTTTAATATTATTAAGGTTACACATTTTTTTAGCATAAAAAGAGATCTTCTTTAATAACTTGGAGTCTTGCCTAATTATTAGGATGAGATTTTTCTATCTTTTTCAACATATCAGATAAAACAGCTTGACCTTCTTAGTATTGGTTTCTATCAGCATACTTGATGGCATCTTCCATAGCTTAAGCAGCCTTTACTCTTATATAGTTAAATTCAACATTGTCGTTAATTTCTGAGTCCTAAGCTATTTTTTCATCTTAAGTAAAGAGTGTCAAAACTAAGTTATTTTCTTTTAATATTTTAGTGGTATATTCAGAATCGATAGGAATAGCAGTCAATTGAACATTAATCACTTCTAAATTTCTTTCAAAATCTTACAATTCTTTGATATCAGATTTTGGAATTACCATTTCAAAGATGAAATCCTTAGAGACACCTTAAAATATCTAGTTTATTTTAATGGTGTATTCTTCGTTATTATTAACGACTTTCCACATAGGGCCGTAAGTTTTAGAAACATAAGAGTTTTAGAAGAACTTTTAGAACATTTCACTTTTTCTATTTATTTTAATTGAAATGTTAATGTCCTAAGCAACAACTGAAAATAGACCACCAAGTGCATCTATGAAGAATTCGTCGACTTGGTCATTTCTTTCTACATAATAAAAGCTACCGTCTTTTATTTAGGCGATTCTCTACATGAGAGGGCCATCGTGATCATTACCGAAGCCAAATGAGTGAATAGTAAAACACTCTTCTTGGAGCTGTTAATAGGTAGTTTACAAGAGATTTCTTATTCTAGAATCAGAATTATTGTCCTGACCATCAGAAAGTAAGAAGATTGAGCTGACAGAATTCCTTTATTTTCTACTTTATAAGATTGAAAAAGCTGTTTACAAACCACTTGTAATGTTTGTGCCACCATTAGCGTAAATTGACTTAGTAATTTTTTACAAATTTTCTTTATTATCTTTGTTGACTTTTCTTAATCCACACAATTATTAAGCGTGGCTATTGAATGTGATAATTGACAATCTATCATTATCATTGAGCATATCAATCAATTATAAAATAGTGTTTTTGACATTTTCTATTTTTTGGCCACTCATAGATCCAGAATTATCAATAACGCAAATTAAATCGAGATTTGGTCTACCTTCAAGTAAATTTGATTCAATTTCCATATCACTAGTTTATTCAAGAGTTTTTACAGAGATCATAATTGGTATCGTCTGATCTTTAGAATTGCTGAATTAAAAGTGCTTTTGCAAGGTTTTAACATCTAAGCTTAATCCTTTTTCTAAGTCATAAGAATTTTTTTTATTTTATTTTGATTTTACAACTTCCTAAATACTATCTTCCTATTACATTTCTTAAGATATTTTATCAGGTAAAGTGAAACCTTGTTAATATTAAGGCTATTAAAAGTTTTAGTTATTCAAAAATAAATTTTATGCGGGGAAATTGTATTAAGTTGGAAATTGATTATTGGAGAATTAATGATATAGATTAGGATGAAATTATTATTAAGAATTGACCTATGAAGGAGGTACTTAAAATGATAAAGGCTACTACTATAACTATTGTTATTGTTATTGTTATGGTAATTGAGGTTTGAATTATTAGTTCCTTTGAGGCATACTCTACATATTATTGATTTATTGGTTTTATTATTATCTTGGGATTTAAGATTGATTATTTGTTGATGAAAATTAGTTATTATTTGGTAGCATTGAAAGTTTATTCTGTAGAAAATGTATTTGCTTTAGTAAAAAGAGCTTTTATTTATTTTTCTGAATTAGTTAGATTTTTTTAATATTTTGTATTTTATTTATTTATTATAATTAATTATCAGAAGAACAAATCCTTAATTAAAGCTAAAAATCTTTGTCACCCACAAGATTTTATTTAATTATCTTTATATGATTGAGAAAAATAAATTAATTAATAATTTTTGTGTCACCTTTAGATTATCCTCTACATCAATAATTGCTGATCAATTTTAATTTAAGACAATAAAAAAAAAGTATTTTATTTGATAAAAAATATATTTACTTTATTTTTTAAAGATAAATTCTTTTAAGGAAAACCAAAAAATATATTTACAAATTTTAATTTTAGACAAGAAAATAAATCAATATCATTCCTCAATCTGCAAGTAGTAAAGATATTGCAAAATAAGATAAAATATTTTTAAAAAATATCTTTTAGAGTTAGAAAAAGCCATTAATTATTTAAAGAAAATCAAAAAAATACTTTTATTTAAAAATATTATTTTATTTAACAATAATTAATTAGAAGTCCCATTTAATTAATAAATATATTCGATTAAACTTATTACATAATTTACATAATTTTAATAAGGGAAATTATAATAAAAAAAATTAAATTGAGCATTTATTTTATTTGAAATAAAATTTATTTTTCTATTCTTTTTAGTTATAAATAGACTTTAATCAACGAAAATAAATATTTATCCAAATTTAAAATATTTTAAAGCTAAATATAATTATTATAAGCACAATATTTAATGCATTTAAAATAGCTATCAAAATCATAAAGTAAAAATAAAAGCCAGAAACAAAGTTAAGTTTTGGAATTATTTGAATGATACCTTTGTAATTAATTCCATAAATTATAGAGAAATTAGTGTTAAATTTGATATCAATATACAAATAAACAAATAAAAAAGTTTGCAAAAATATGATTCTCAATTAAATATATATTATAAATATCTAAAAGAAAGTTGATATTAAATCGAAAATGAATAAGTAATAAAAATGACAGAACAAAATATTTATTTTTTTTGATAATTATTTAATTTTATTTATTATTCAAATTTCTTATTAATGTTCTTCATAATCACCTGTTTTAAAATTGTAATAATATATTGGGTATCTATATTTTTCTTATGCAGGAGGTTTTTACTCAGTTGATTATTTTTCCTGATTTGGCTTCGTTGTTTAATTAGTCTATTAAGAGTTAGCTTTTTAGTTAGAGTTTTCAGAATTCATTTATGAAGCTTTTTGTCCCATTAATAAAATCAATTATGATAATAATCTTTTGGATGGATGAATAATTAATAAAATTTCTATATTTTAGATATTATTTTTTATAAAAAATAATAACAATAAATTGGTTTCCTTTTTATATTATAGATATTAGGATTTTTGATCAAAAAGATAAATAAAAAGAAGGTCTTCTAATTTTTTTCTAGCTTTTGAGAACGAATAAATAAAAAAGAGGAGATTAGTTTATTCTACTTGACTTGAGAAAATACAAATTTTAACACTTTTAAAATAAAATAAAAAATGAAAATGAAGAAGTTAAAGATAATAATGCACCTTATTTGAAGATATACATATTTCTTTATTAAATAGAATAAGTCAACTATTTAATGATGTAAAAAAATTGCATAAAATATATTTAAAATTCTAATATTAAATATATACATAGGAAATAAAATTCAATCATTTTATATTAGCATAAAAATGATGATGCAATCAATTATTAGCTAATATATTACCATTACTAACTATACCTACTTAGTGATATCTGGCATTTCCTTTTTTACTTCTTCTTCTACTTTCTTTAATTTCATTTGCAATCATATTAATAATATTTAATTCTTGTTTTCCCTCCTACTTGTCAATACTCTCTATGATAATGCCATCCATTATTATGCTATTCCATTATATGTTATAATTTATTTTTTCAATCGAAATTAAAGATTTATTAAGTTTTATTAAGCATAAGAAACCATCTACGAATTCTACAATTAAAAAACAATATTTTTTTTTTGCAGTATTAACATACAATTATTAAGCCTTATTTTTAAAAGCAAATAATTGCTTTTTACATGAATGAAAATTTTAAAGAGTTATTAAGATAAAAATATCTTTTGATTTATTGATTAAATAAAATAGTTTTATTATAATTTTTTATATAATTTAAGTAAGATAATTAATTAAACATTTTTTACCAATTCAAAAATAAATACTGTAGAATATCATATAATTCATAATCAATTTAGATATCTTGTAAATTTACCAAACATTTTACAAGATAGGTGTAAAACTGGTAAAATTTTTTTCAAATTTTTAATACTCAAAATTTACCAGCAGTATGATAATCTATATAAAGTATTTACTTAAAAATATTTTCAAATTATTTACGAAAAGCTTTAAAATATTTAATTGATATCAAAAATAATAGGAAATTTATTAATAATACTAAATATTTTTTTATCTATTTATTGAATTAAATTAATAATTAAATAAAATCATTATTAAAATCATTTTGTTCTCAAAAAATAAAAAAATTATTATCATTAAAATCCTTAAAACATCTAATTAAAAAAAAGATAAAATATATTTTGCCATTTACTTATTTTAATCAAAAAGCATATCTATCAGTTTAAAATAATAAAAAATTTTACCTAATCTTGTCCTTCTTCAGTGGTTTAGCTTATTTTTTGTAAAAATTTAGAAATATTTAATAAGAAACGACTTAAGTGTTAGTTAGGTCATATTAAAAATAGGCTTTATAAATAATTCAAATAAATATTTATTTATATATTTTTAATTGATTTATTTATGAAAACCCAAATTCAAAGGATTATAAAAAATGAATATGAAATAATTTATGTTTTAATAAATATTTATTTATCTATTTATACATTAAAATTAATTATTTAATAAAATAAATATAAATATCACTTTATTAACAAAACATATAATAGTATTAATATTAAAATGCAGCTAACCACCTAAAAAGCTAAAAGAGATTTTGTCTTTTACTTTTTCTTTTATTATAAAAATATGTCAAACACTTTAAAATATTCAAAAATGTTACCTTATCTCCTTCTGTGGTTTAACTTATTTTTTAAAGGGATTTAGGGATATTTAATAATGACTTGAGTGTAAGATCTTAATGAGATTCTGCTTATTATTGCTATTGAATTTTTCTATTATTTATATCTTAATAGGGTATATTTAAGCAGCTAGGTGTTAAAATCCTATCCGATTAAGTACTTTATAAGCTTTGGAAGATTTCACTTTCTTAGAAATTATTATTTGCTTTCTTTCTGTTTTAAATTCCTTTATTTTTCTAATCAAACATCTCATTCGAGTCGTAAATTATATTGTTTTAACCATCTATATATTCATCTTTGTCCTTTTCGAATGAATCAAACTCCTCTAGGGAATTCATTTTAGCTTACTGTAAAATTCTATTTTATTCTTATATGCTAATATCAAACCTGGTTTGTTAGTCTATATTTGATATATTATTTATTGTATTTAGCTGCTATATATTTTACAACGTTTATTGATTGCTTTGTATAAAAGCTTAATTCAATTAACTTTATGAGTGATTTTCATTTTCTTTTTCAAATAAAACATAATTTTAATTATTTATCACATTTTTTGCTGAATTCATCACACTTTCTTGTTGTTTTGGTAAAAAATTATTAAAATTTTGAATATTTTCTTATTAATAAAATTAGGGATTGAAAGATTGCTTGGTATCTAATTCGAAATATTGATTTTATTAATACTGTTATTATTATCTTTAAGCAGACTATTGTGCATATATCTTGGCCTAGTTATTGATTTCATATTGCTAAATTGCATTTATTTTTCTCTAATCATTTAGATTTTTTGCATCTCCAAAACCTACGTTATTCCATTTTTGAAGAATCTTTTCAGTTTCAGGAGTTATATATTTAGAATAAGAAGGGTTCAATGAAGGTTTATCTTAAAAAAGTTTGTATTGTTATGAATCTGGTTAAGTTTAAACTGTTCGTATTTCAAAAGGTTGGCTATAAATAGAAATATTGGAATTATTATTGCCTCTAGAATTTTAAGTAAAAAGAGGAGACCAAGTCTTATCTTATACCTAAGAGTTATTTCTTGTATTTTGACTTTCATAGTTACTCTTATAATTACTAGATAATTAATGCATAGATTATGTTTCTAATTTTTCACTCTTTCCTTTATCTTCTTTATTTAATGGCTTAAAATATTTGCTAACTATATCATTCACATTTCTATGTATAGAGTCATACATATCTTTGTTTTCTGATTAATATTACTTGCTTGACTATTATTAGAGTTTTGTTTAATCTTATTTCGTTTATTCCTGATTTAAAGTAGATGGTGATGCAGTGAATAGTACTCTATTTGTTTTATCTAATTAAGAAGAAGGTGAACTGTATTTCAATTATTAATAATCTTAATCTTCAGTTTTTATAAAATTTTACTGAGCTTAATAATTCCTATTTTAAAAATTTTAACTAGATTGTCTATTACTAGAATTTTTTTGAGGTGTTATAGTCTAGCTTTAAAATGGAGACTAATTAAGCTAGTAAAGCTAATTTTATTAAGCATTCATCTGCTACAATTAATATTTATAAAAGTCTCTATCTTATTATTTCTTTATTGTGTTTTCAAGAGAATCAGCTTCTACTAAAGTATTCTATTTTAGGAAAAAAAAGATTTTCAAATTCTGAATTATTTAGTTTTCTACTTTTGATTTTGAAAAAATAAAAAATTTATTTCCTACTTATTTAGTATTTGGTGAATAGTCTTAATATCTATGGTTTTAACTCATCATTGTTTGATATGTAATGGGGTACATATTTGAATAAGAAGAGGTACAGTTATTAGGATAGGCAGGAGCTTCGTAAATCTGCCTAATAGGCGAACTTGATTTTTCTTATCCAATTTTCATGCTTTAGCTTGATAATAATTCATTTTTGGTCTGTTATAATAAACTCAATTAAAACATGAAAGTTAATAAAAAATGATTTATTTACGTTTATATTATTTAAATTTTTGGAAAAAAGTGAATCTGGTCTTCGTTCAGAAAAATACTATTATTGATTCTAAAACTAAAAAGAATATTCTCTTCCTCTTTAAAAATCAGGCTTAAAATTTCTGGGAGATGTTGGCTATGGATAGAATTAAATCTAATTATGTTATGAATTGCGAAGTTCCTTTTGTTAAAATTTATTTATTTGAGAAAAGTAAGTATAAGACTATATTATAGAATTACTCCAAAGCTATGAAATTATTGCATGCTTGATAAATCTATGCTGCGTAATATTTTATATTTGGTTTAATAAGCTACAATCGATCAGCAAATACCTAAGTTAATAACTAATTTATAATAAATAGATGAGTAAAATTTTAATAAAAATCTGAAATAAAAACTAATTTTGTTATTATCAAAGTAAATATTAATTCAATATGAATAAATAACATTCAATAAAATAAATAGATAAATCATAAAATAAAAGCACCTCTATGGATAATTTAATGATCCAATTATGAATGAATTCATTAAGTTGAACATGTGGTTTTAAAAATAAGTTTTAATTAATTTTTATTGAAAACCAGTAATAAATTACAAATAATAAGATATTTAAAATCCAAACTTTTATTATTGAAATAATATTTTAATAAAATAAGGATAATTATTTTTATAAAAATAAATAAAATATATAATTGATTCTTATAATATATTATATTGTTTTGTTTGAATTTATTAAATCTTTTAGATTTAGTAAATTATCAAAACATTAAATATTTATTATTAATTTTTAAACTCAAAAGCATAGATTAATTTTTTGATAATAAAAAATGATTAATAATAATAATTTTATAATTTTGTTTTATATATTAAAAATTTAATTTATACAAAAAAATAATATCAAAGATGTTTATGATTAAAGAATATTAAATAGAATATTTAGTTAATTATTTAGACTTAATTATAAAGCCAATTATTAAATTTATTAACGAACGGTATGACTATATACATCTATAAATTATGCAAAAATTATTAAACTAAGAGATTTAAATTGATGAATTAAAAATAAAATTATTTCTAACATTTGGTAAAAGTGCTTATTATAATGTATGGATTCCTTGTAAAATATAATATTTTTTTTTATTTGTCTATTTGTTTTTTTGCTTGAATTCTTTCAACTCCTAAAGTAGGAATTAATCATTAATATAATTTTAGTTAAAATAATTAAAACTACCAATCCAAACACTCCTTAGAAAAATAATTTTCTTCTTTTTGCTAAAGTTTATTCTAATTCTTACTTTTTTTTAAACTCGCCATCTAATTACCTTTTAACTCTTTCCTCCTTTTTTGTTTAGTCAGAAAAAAAATTAAGATTTAACTAAAATATTTTAAACTAATTTATTTATTACTTGTAAGTATTTAAGAGCTGAATTCTTTTCAGGAGATATCTGCTCTTTTGTTCTTTCATATTCGAAGTTCTAAAATCCATCATAACCTAAGAAAAAAAGTTAACTTAAATCCTAATCAAACAATTTACTCGTATTTTAATTGTTGAAAGATTAATAGGATGATTATTCTCTGTCGTTTGTTTGTGCTTCATAAAATTTTTCAGCTAAATCATCACTTTGATTGAAAGCATCATTGCCATTTTAATCAAAATCTTAAAACTTAGGACTTGAGAAGTCTTCTTCTTCTTGATAGTTGTAGCGATTATAATAATTATTTTAAATATTCTAAGTTGGCTAAATAGCTGATTTAATAGCATTTCCTTTATAAATTATCTCCTCTTCCTCTTCTATTTTATTATTATCCTTTGTCAAAGGAGAAAGCTTAGAGTAGTCCATCACTGGACTAAATATTCTTTTTTTATCTGAATCAGATGAATACATTCTGTTTTAAATGCTGTTTGACATTATCGACTATCCGCTATTAAATTATTAAGTTAAAAATCTATTTTAGTTCTAGCTCTTAAATAAGCTCTCTTTTTCTACTTGCTATGAGCTAATCAATCTATTGGTAACTCCACCCTATCTATATTTCTAAAACGAAGTGATGCTATTTTTATTAAATTAAAGATGATTTTTTTAAATTCTTAATATCATTTATTAATTTATTACTCACTTTCGATTGATCCTATTGTCTTATCACTTATTGGAGAAAATATTTTCTATATTAAAAAAATTAAAATATATTCATTGCTTGGTTTGTTGAAAAAATAATAGATGTTCTTATTATATTTAAAGAAATAAGATAAATTTTTAGTATTTAACTACCTTCCTTTATGATCTAACTGATTTTTAATCTGGTGACATGAACTATCTTTATTTGTTTATTTAATATCCATACATACTTTTATCTTATTAATCAGTGTATCTTGAGTTATAAGCACTGTTTATACTTTAAACATCTGAACTTACATATCCATTATTATTGTATCTTGTTTGCCTTATTTGATTTGGCTCAGTTAATTAAGTGTTTAATCTGTCCTAACTATTAAATGTATTTGTATTTAATGTTGCAATTTAATAAACATTAGGTTATCTGTTTTATATTTAATTGATAGTTTAGTAAGGCTATTGTTACTACTGATGCATATTATTAATTTTATTTTATTGCAAACCATTTCCATTAAAACGCTGATAAGGATCTTATCTCTCAAAAAGAACATAATCTTATTTCGTTGGAGACTAGTAAGTTGCATAGGACTAAGGAGTAGCATTAAAAGACAATTATTGTTGTTAATTTTGTTAACTTTGCTGTATAGCTTATAAATTTTAATTATACTACATTTACTACTGATATTATGTCAATTCTTAAAGAGATCTCTAAAAATTTTGGACTGGCGATGAGTATTAACCATTATTTTTGCTAACTTAGCTATTTATTGAGCTTGAAGATAGCTTATAAGGAGATTAAAGTATGTAAGGAGATTTACCATAATTTATCTACCCCTTTTAGTAGTTAAAATCTACTTGCTAATTAGCCTAAATATTTAAAAAATAGCATGATGCAAATTAGTGATTTCAGTAAATTTTTTTTACGTATTGTGGTTGCATTTATTTAAAATTGTTTGCCTAATATAAGCCTAATATGCTAAAGTCTTTTTCTTTTCCTATTAGATATCCTTGAAATCTTTTTTACTTTTTAATATTTTTATAAGATGGCTAATTGTTAATTGTTTATTTATATATTTAGTTATACCTACTATCAATAATTAATCTGATTTCTTTTTATTTCTTTAACTCTTATGATAAATATATATATATAACGAACACAGTTTTTATTTCAATTTTTTATTCTTATTTTTGATATTATAATAAAATAAAATCACAAAATAAATAAATTATTCAATAAATTTATAGATAAAAAGATTGATTAATAATATTTAACACTGGATAAATCAATCATTATAGCAAATTCAAAGATAAATATATTGATACATAGATAGATCCATTTCATTAAATCTTTATTTGTTTAAGCAAAAAATATATTTAATTACTTTTATAATTATAAAATTCATTTTCTATTTTTAGTCAATTTTTTTATTTTAAATAAATTTATATTAGATTTATGAGTAAAAATTATTTTTATTAAGTTGATTCATTTTTTAGCTTTAGTCAACAAGTTTAAACACTTGTTTAGATAGATAGATATCTGGTCCAAAAAAAAGGAAGAAAGAAAGATATCTGAAACACAAATCACAACTAGTTTTGATAAGAATAAATATCAGTAAATAAAATTTTTTCTAAGAAAGTTAAGTAAAAAATATAATAAGAAATGGCCCCAAAAAAAAACAAAAGTAAATAAAAATAAATTAACTTATATTTCGAAAGAGCATAAAATATTCTAAATAAAATCATTTTTATTATTCATAATTAGAAAACTAAGACGATGACGAACTAGATAGAAAGTTCGAATAAAAATAGGCTTTGTTGAATCAAAATTAGTAGAAATTAAATTAGGAAAATGATGAGCTTGAAGAAGATCTAACATAAAAAAAGAATATTTTTGAACAGATTAAGCAAATCAATAATGACACTTAAAATCAAAAAAAAAAGAAGGAAAAACAACAAAAAGAATAATAATAACAATAATAGCCTAGCCAACAAGAAAAGACTAAAGAATAGCCTAAAAAGAAATAATAATAAGAAAAGAAAATTCAAAAAGAAGAAAAAGAAGAAGAGGAAAATTATTAATAGGAAGATTTAGATGATTCTGATTAAGAAGAGATAGAATAAGAAAACTTGAGTGATAGTGATTCTGAAAATGAACAGAAGTAGGATCAAAAAAAAGAATCAGAAACAGCAAAAAAAGAAAAAGTAGATAAAAAGAAGTTAAAAAAAGAGAAGGAAGCAGCTGAAAAAGAAAAAAAGGCAGCTAGAAAAGAAAAATAGAAAGATGAACCAGATTAGGAATTATTTAAATCAAATCCTAAAGATGAAAGTTATTGTGATCCCTTAGTAGTTATTTTCTTTGTAGCAACCCTAGCTTTAATGTTTGTATTTAAGTACTATGGAGATAACTATAGAAGATATTCTTATTAAGAGACTTCTGATGTATTTCAATCAATTATTCTTCTTCAAAAAAAATTCTTATTTTAAGCTTTTTATAATAGAATCTTTATGGAATTTTAGAAGTAGAATCTAGTGCATCTGCATAAGAAATCAAAAATTCATATAAGAGATTAGCTAATATATGGTAAGAAAAATTTATTATAAATACATACAATAAATTTGACACTAATCAATCAATTTATTTTCTAAATAATCATTAAATAAGGCATCCTGATAAAAACCCTAATTGTGGTGAATCTTGCATTGATAAATTCTACAAAATCACAGAAGCTTGGAAGGTTTTAGGAAATGCACAAAAGAGAGAAAACTATGATTCTGTAACAATTTTGTTTTAAATTTCAATTTCCTTGGTTTATAAATTCATATTTAACTCTTAGATCAAATTCTAATTCATTCATTTAGTTAGTTAGCTAATTAGTTAAAAACAATCAAAATTTCTTAGCACGATATTAAAAATTTAAAAAAATATTTTTATTAATTTTAGACTAATGGTGTTTTGTAGTAGATTAAGAGTAAAGCTATTACTTTGAATGAATACAATTATGATTAATTGGTAATGCAAAGTACTGATGTTTGGATTATATAAATATATATGAATGGCGATGATTCTTGCAAGAGAATGTCTCCTTTCTGGGAAACTATTATTAATACATATGGACATATTGTGAAATTCGGTAGAGTAAACGCTGAAATTGACTACAAATTAGTCCAAAGACTTCCAATTCCTTCCCGTATATTCCCCACAATATTTTCGTTCTCTCACTATGATTCTCCTTAATTAGCTACTTTTAGTTCTTACAATATTGAAGCTGGTATAAATTAATTTTAAGGCCTCTTTTATATGATTAAAATAAAATTTTAAATATTTAGAATTAGCTAAGTTTGTGTAGAAATCAGTTATTAGCAAATTGATATAAATAAAACAAGAATAGGCATCATAATTATACAAAGAAATGTCAAAATTTGAGCCAAACAAAAAGATTGACATTGTTTATCTATTTTAGCTTGATAGAATTCCTATTGAATTCAAATATGCTGCTTTACAAGTAATTAAAAAATTTTTAATTATGATGATTAATTATTTTACTTATTAAATTTAGAATTACAAAGAGTTTAACTTTTATACAAATGCTTATGGCCAATCTAGCAGCGTAATATTTTAATTTATAATGAAATGAATATTATAATTTATATTAATAACATGTTATCTTTAGATATAATCATCCTTCTAAACAAGTAAGAATTTCATAGTTTTCATCAACGATGAAGAAAAACAAGTGAGAAATAAATATGAATTTGAATTTGGAAGAAAGTTTAATGCCGAAAAATTCTATAAAATATTGAACTATTTGAACTTCAGAGCTACTCCTGAGATTTCAAAGGAGAATTTCAAGTATTATTGCAAGAATTAACAAACTAGATTAGACGAAGAATCAGAATTTGAAAATGATTACCAAACTTTATGCATCTTTTTATTTAAGCAATCTCCTTATTTTGATAAATTTTTGGAATCTGCTAACAAATACAGAAAATAATACAAATCTCAGTCAATCGAAAAGTTCACTTCAGGGGAAAGAATATTTGATAATTTCCACAATATCTAATTTGTAGTCATTGATTTAAATAAGCACTGGAAATTCAGAAACACTTTAGAAGCTTATCTCTAAGATCCTAAACATAACCATCCTCTTAAATAACTCCATGCTGCTGCATTCCTTGAAGAAAACAAGAAAATTGCCCTTCTCAATAACATCAATGAATTCGATGATTGGATCCTTGATCTCCAAGATAATATAGTTGATTTTGAATATCTAAATGACTATTTATCCTCTCAAGATGAATCTTCTCTATTTTAATTCTCTCAAGACACTCCTTTGAAGGTAAAAATATTTAATATTTATTTCGTTTTATTAAATTTATTTTAAAAAGCAAAATTTTAATTTTTGTTTTTTTATACAAAAAGATGCTTTTAAGAAGCTTGAAAAATAATGCCATTGATTACAAGACTGTCATGACTGTTATCCTTGGATTTGTTGCATTACTTTTCAAATATAATGCCCATATTGCTCTTTACTCTACCATAACTCTTCTGTTTGTTTCAGTTACTTCCTTAAGTATATTTGAAACTTATGAAGAGTTTTTATACCAAAAATGAATAAAAAATACTTTAAAATTGTTATTTTTTTGTAAAAATAATTTGTAATTTTTATGAATTTATTTGATTTTCATTTAAATTAAAATATTTTAGAAATTTTGTAATTTTTTGATGTTTCTATTTAACAAATTATTCTTTGTGTTGTTTGGTAATTAACTTAGAAGCAATTAAAAATTAATTAATTAACTAATTAAATAAATACGATTGTCTGCGATAATATTTTTTAGAAATTAAAAAATTATTAAATTAAACACAAATTAATTTAAGATATGAATATCCCTGATAAATAGTAGAAATGGAAGCTTTATTAATCATATATCTATGATTATGTGTAAATATAATTTTAAATTTTATAGCTAATATTGAGAGAATAAGTTTTTCATATTTTTTTTTATCTGTAGGCTTGACAATAACTTGGATTGGCCTTGTACGACTTGCAGTTGGGGTCCAATCATATCAGAAAATTCAGAATTATTAAAGCAAAGAGTTTATTTTGCTTGCAGGACTGATGGTATATATAATGAAGCTGATACCACTTGGCAAAAACTTCCAAGTTTCCTAGTTGTTGCACAAGTAGGTAAATAGATTATTTTAGTTGCCGTTATTTGATTAAATGATCTTAAAAAGGCTTAGAAATTTTAGTATTTTAGAGAAAAGTATAGATTTTAAGAGTTTATATTTAGATAGAAGATATAAGCAAATATAACCCGCTTCTATTTGAAATTATAAGCATTTGCAAATCAATGAAAATATCATTTTGGAGATTTTGAAATGTTTAAAATATATGGACCTAATTATTTGTTTATAAATCAAAAGACATTCCCTAAGTCGGTAAGCAGTTTAACTAAGAACTGAGAAACGTTTACTTGTAGGATAATTTGAAGAAACATAAAAATTTAAAGGTGAAATAAATTATTGTTCACCCGGGAGATGCTAACATGATGAAGAAGTGTAATTTAAATCCTAAATTGTTAGCTACAAAAAATGATGCAAGCTAAGTGTTTTTATGGGATTTAGATAAACATAGATAGTAAAATTAATTTAGAGATGGTATACATGCTAACATGCCTGATCTTACGTAATTATTTTACATATTTTTTTATTTATATTGTCTCATTTTCTAATTAATATCATAAACAAGCTATTTATAAGGATTTTTAAATTTTAAATAAAGTTGGTGTTTATTTGGAATAAGAAAATGATATTTAAATTTTAATAATTTGTTTGTTTGTTTTATATCAGTTTAATAGGACACACAAGCAAGACTCCTAGTTTTGCATTAGATTGGGCGAAAAATAATTATAGAATTGGTAGTGGAGGTAAAGATTAGAGTGTTTTAATTTGGGATGTAGATGATTATCAAACTAGACTTACAAGTAATTATATGTAGTAATTTAATACACCTTAATTCACAAAAAGAGAATTGAATTCTATTGGAAACTAAAATGAACCTGTTAAGTTGAAAAATAGCTATTGCCTCACAGGACACACTGACATGATAGAGGATCTATCATTTTCTCCTGCACACAAAGATGTTCTGGTTAGTGTCGGAGATGACAAAAGACTGATAGGTTGGGATATCAGGGCTTCTTCAGAAAAGTAATTTGAAGTAAATTATCTAAGAACCTTCCTTCTTCCCCTAACATTTTTTCGTTTATTTTAATTAATAGAATTTAAGAAATACTATTTTTAAAAATATTTAATTTCCTCTTCATGATATTTAAAAATATAATGATAGCTTTTAGATTTGCATGAGGATGACATTAATTGCGTTGAATGGAGCTTAAAGAACGAAAACTATGTTGCAACAGGCTCTAGCGATGGTAATGCTGCTCTTATAGACATCAGAAAAATGAAGAAAGTAAGATCTATATTGATTCCTTCAAATGTAAACCTACCTAGTGATCAATAAAAAAACGCTATTATGAGCATTCGCTTTTAACCATCAAGCAATTACTTAGCTATAGGCTCAGACAATCTATACATATATAACTTAGTATAGCTTTTCATTTTATTTTAATTGAATTTTTATTCAAGTTTAAAATTAAATATTTCAAGGATGACCCATAATTTGATGCTTAGGGAATTGAAAAACCTATGTTTACTCATTTTGGTTAAAAGTAAGATATCTATTTATTTATTAAAGCAAAACATATAAATATATTAATTATTTTTAAAACAGAGGAGTGATTAATGATTTTGATTGGAATACAGAAAATCCATGGAGTATTTTAAGTACCTGCTAGGAGTTAGAGCATGAAACTATGGGAGGTGGTTCGCTTTAAATTTTTAGACCATTAGATTTGGTTTACATGCCAAAAGAAGAGGCCCTTTAAAAGTTGAAAGAAAATTTAATTGACTATTATTAGAAAGGAGATAGTAATAAAAACAGTTCTAAACCTAGGACAATGTCAATAATTCTACCCTAATAAAAGACTTAATAAACCGAATCTTAACAGTAATTTATTTAATTTTATCAATTGAGTTAATTAAATACAAAATGGATTATTTAGGAGGATGGATGAAGAAGAAGATAATGAAGATATTCAAGACGAAGATAATGAAGATGAGGAGGAAGAAGATGAAGTCTAAGAAGCCAGCAGTTCTAATGGAAATAATTCAAAGTAAGTTGGTAGCGATAAAATGTAAGTGGAATGAAAAAATAAATAAATTTAAAGAGTAAAAAAAAAACAACAAATAATTTAAAAATAAAACATAAAATTTATAAAGTATTTTGAAATTATTTATTTAATTAAAGTGTAATTTTTGTAAAATCTTCATATTTGTATTTATGAGATTTTTACCTTATTTGTTACTACTGCTAACACTGTTTCTTATTTTATTTAGTCTTAATATAAATTAAAATAAATTAATGGTTATTATTCAAATATATCATTTTAAGCTTAATCACTCATATTTATATTTATTTCTTAAATAGTTTTCAAATTATTCATTTAAGTATTCTTAAATCTTCTTTTAAAAGTTTAAAGATTTCTTAATTCCACTCAACTTCTATCTCTTTATCTGTCCATCAATCTATTTATATTTTTTTATAAGCAAACAGGAAACAAAAAACAAACAAATAAATAAATCAATCAATGAATTTAATATAATATAATTAATTCATTTCAATTTTTCATAATTCTTTATATGTTAAAGTCTAAATAGCTAAATTTTATACATAAAAAGTGAAGCAAAAAACTCTTTAAAATTATTTATGAAAAACTCAAATGAAAAATAAGACGAAGTTGAGAGCTCTTAATTACCATAGAACTTAGCAGTAAAAACTAGTATGAACATTAATGCTTAAAATAGTACCAAAAGCAAAGCATAAAAAAACATAAATGAGCCTATATTCATGACATAAACTGAACCAGCGATATATGATTCAAAAACAATTCTTAAATAGCAAGAAAATCTGATCAAGAAATACAATTAAGTTAACATAGGTTAGCCTGTTCAACTTAAATCCTATTCCTAAGAAAGGACTGATAGGTTTTTGAATAAAAAGCAGAGGTATAGATCTCATAATTAGTAGTCTCCTTAGAAAGATTTACAAGCTCTTGAGTATTTAGATAATAATAGTATTGTAGAATGTGCTGCACCTACATCTAAAAAGAATAAACAAATATACAGAAGCTCAGGATACAGATTTGCTGAAAAATAAAAATTAAATATAGATTTTAATGATGAGCATGTTTCCAGTTTTGAGTGGATAGTTTAACTTAAATCTTAGCAATTGTAAAAAAATATGAATTCTATGTTTTTAAAAAATGAACGCAAAAAATTATTATAATCTTAATCGAAAATGACACATTAAATAACAGACTTAAATGTAGAAAGTCTCTGCATTTCTCCATCAAAATCTAACAACATAAAGATACTTGATAATATCCAAATAAATAAACCTAACGAATTCGATTTCATTATTAACCAAGAAAAACAACTAAATCAAAAGATTTTTCAAGATGTGAAAGATAAGATTGATCAGAATGGTAATAACCTAAATACTTCTCCTACATACAATGGAAACGATATCAATATTGAAGATAAAATGATTGCAAAAATTAATCAGTAAGCTTAGAAAATTATATAAAATAAATTACAGCAAACAAGATTCAACAAGCACACACAAGGTCTTCAATCACCATTATCCTCAATAAAAAAAGAATTGTAAGCTTACAATGAGGATTTCTGTTTACCATATCTTCAACCTTTCAGGGGTTTTAGCAATAAGACTAAGATTTACATGCTAAACAAATAAAAAGGAAAAAAAAATTATAGGGAAAGTAGCTTAAGTTATAATAATGGAAGCAAAATCTCCTAGTACACTTCTCCTGATGTATTAATATCTCCAAAAATAAATAATAAAAAAAATATTGACTCAAGTTTAAACTTAGCTGCAGAATATTAATAGTACTAGTCTCCCTTCATGTAATTTCTTTTAAATAAATAGCTTATTAATCAAAATTTTATTTTTATAAAAACCTAAAAACAAATTTTCAAATTGAAAATATATTTTATGTACATTTATAAAATAATTGAAATTCATTTATTTTGACAAATCTAATTATGTTAAAATCAATTAAACATTTTCAGCAAAATAATATGAAATGGCAAATTGATAAAATATCTTTAAATTTATATTAAATATTTTAAAAAGCAAAGAAGACAAACTTAAATATCACTTAGATAATTCTAGCATCAATAAAGAAGACTTAGAATCAGAGGAGTTGTATACAGAACATTTTAAATCACCAGTCAGTTTGCAATTATACGATCCTCATAAATTAGAACAAGAAAGGTTTAAATTAACATTTAGAAAAAAGGCTAATACAGCATAGATTGGAAAAGTAGTTTCAGGATAATCTCCTTCAAAGAAAGATTTGTATAATTTAGATGTTACGAGTTAAGATGGCTCTAACTAAAATAAAGTTTTTTCATAATAATCTACAATAAACAATAAATAAAGTAATGCTTAAAAACCTATTCGAATAAAATTAAAACAGCATCCTCTTATTACTGATTTAAATAACATTTAGCACTCCATTGATAAAGCAAATTAATCAGAGAGTGCTTAGAATAACAAATAAATAGTTTTACCTCATTTGAATATTAAAAGCTATCACAATAACATTAATATTTCAAATAGCAATTTAGAAAATATAGATATTCCAGAAACATAACAAACTTCACTCACTAATCATATGGAAGAAACCAGTGCTGATTTTTTCTTTCTATAAAATTATTATAAAAATAAATATAATAACGATGACAAAGTTCCTAAGTAGATATCTTAAAATAGAGATATTATGATCAACTAAAATTCAATATCTAAGTATAATAGATAGCTAAATAATGCTCATTCTATATTAACTGAATATGATCTTTTAGAAGACTAGTTTTAGCAATAAAAGGAGAAAAGGAGATCAAGTTCATTTTTTTCTTCTCCACACAAGCAAAAGAAAAACAAATAGGTCTTTTCAATATAAAATTCTTTGCAAGTATCTCCTTTTTCATGCTCTAATTAAACCAGTTTAAAAAAGAAAAAAACAAACTTAATGAATGATCTATAGCCTTGGGAGGATCAATAAAATTTTAATGAAACAAATTTTTTCCAAATAGTCAAAGTAAATAAACATAATTTTAATATTTAAATATAATTAATCTTAAAAAAAATAATAGGAAAGAACTGATAAAATAGCAAGAAATGATAGAAAAGCCTCCTTCTCAGAATAAAGTCAGGATGGTAAATAAAGTGGATCTAGTCGTAAATCATCTGAATACTACTATTAAGACTGAGTTTAATTTTCCAAATAATATGTGATAAATTTTCAAAAAAATCTTGTATATAAAATAAAAAGATGTAAATAGCAATATTTTAAATAAATTAAATAATTTACTTAAAAAAAAAACATAAAAAATTATAACCATAAATAAAGTAGATTAATTTCTTTCAAAAAAAATCTGTAATATATATTAGTCTTCATATTCTTATCTTAATCAATTTATAATTTACTTTGATCTTACAAATCATTAAATCTATATATGCTATGTTTTTTGTATATTATTTTTCATATTTTCAAAAGATATGTAAGTTTCTACATGTAATAATTATAATCATTCATAAATTTACCTTATTAGAATATGAAATACATTTCGAAATTTTTCTTTTATTTTTACCTAAAATTATATCTAAAACATAAAATATATAGTATTGTGAAATAAAAATTCATAATCTTTGGTAATCTTAAAAATAAATATTTTGTTTAATTTATACTTAATTATAAATAAGAATTTGCATAGATCAATAATTTTTAAAATAAATATCTCAATTATAAAATAAATCTTATTTTTTATTCAATTTTAAAATTAATTTCTTTTATTGTTTTAGTAATTCAAAAAAAAAAAATTACTTTGAAGAATTTGAAGAAGGGTCAGTAATTAAATGAATGGATTAATCGTGGCTATTTATTTATATTTATAAAACAACTTAAAATAAAATAACATAAATTATAAAATGTTATTCACTGAATAATTTGAAAAAAGATATTAATTTCAATAGCAATTTCTTTTAATTTTAATTAATTTTTGAATTTGTTAAAGTTAATAAATCCAATCAAACTATTTATTTATTTATCTATCTATCATTGATTAATTTTAATATTTGCAATTTTTTTGAATTATAAAAATTGAAAGACTTGATATATTAAATATTTATATAGAGTAATGAATTTAATTAATAATATGGAGAGAGAATAAAAGAGATATAGAACTAATAGCGCTTATAGTTATAAGGACACTTAAGAAGCTGAATACAATAAAGAGAATGCCCATGACTATAATATTCAAACTGAAGAAATTTCATATAGAAATAGGTCTTTTAATAATAAATCTAATTCAATTAATCAGTAAATGTCACACCATCATTTACTTAACAACAGCTATAAAAATCTCCCTAAAATGTCATAACCAGAAACACATTCACTAAAATTTACTGGGAATTAAATTTAGGATCTTTATGACAAATTAAAGGCTGATTATACTAAGTTAATGATTGATTTTTAAAGAGAGTAGATGGAAAGCAATAATTTAAAGTCTTAAAATAGACTTGATGCAAAAAAGGTATTATAATTTCAATGAATTTGATTGCAAATAAAAAATTTTTTTAAACAGTTAAATGAGCTAGATAAATTAGTAGCTGAACAATAGCAAGAAATAGTTACTCTGAATAATGAAATTCAATTGCAAATAAGCTAAAATAATGTTTTGAGGGATTATCTCAGAGAATAAGAAAACAGAGTTACTAAAATTACTGCTGAAAACACTACTCTAAATTAGGAATTATCATCTACAAGGCCATTAAGTTTAAAAAATAAAAGCTATACAAGTGTTTTGCAGTAAAACGATTTAAAATATGAATAAATTTTAGAAAGTAAGGAATGCTTAGAAAGATAAAATGATCAATTATAATAGCACAATTCTAGGCTGTAACAGGTATTTATTTATATATAAGTTTATTATTTAATTGCTTATTCATAAGTTTGCAAATTGCTGGTTTATAATAAATTATTTTTGAATTTGAATTGATAAAGTAAAATAAAGAGCTACATGAACAATTAAATCACGTTAAAATGCAATTTTGTACCTTAGAGAATCACTCATAATAAATTTAAAGAAACCTCAAATAATTAGAATTAGAGTCTAGCTAGAGCAAGATCAATGAAAGCCTATTACAAAAAAGTTATCAAAAATTGGAAGAGGACTACAGAGTAATTTTAATCATTTTTTTCTTGTAAAAATTATTTGTTTCATAATAATTTAGGAAATGTAAAATATGAATATAAATTTACAAGAGCACAATAAGCAGCTAGGAATTTTGATATAAAAATTGGAAGATAAAATAAAGATAATGGAAGAATAGTGCAACAATACAGTATTTTGGGAATAAACTGCAAAGGATTTTGAGTTAGTAAAAAAATAATTGTATAAAAAATAATTTAATATTTAATATTAAAAAATAGAAATCTTTATAGTAGCAAGAAGAATATTTTAAAAGCAATAGCAACATCAAAGAAATGGAAAATTATATGTAAAAACTAAAAATTTAAATGAAAGAAGAAAGAGAAAGGTATATAAATGAAATTAAATCCTACAAATAAGAAGTTTAACTTCACAGGGAAAAGAATGACCTCCTAAATAAGAACCTTCAATAATTTTAGAAAGAATATTCAAACTTAAAATCGCAACAAAAGCAGTATTAAAATTAGAATGAGCTAATTAAAAATTTAAAAGACACTTTAGTCAGTATTGAAAGCAGTCTTTCAAGAGAGACTAAGCAGAATGAAGAAAGACAAGTACAAATAAAAGAATAAGAATAAAGCATTTAAGAATTAAAAAAGCTGAATAACGAAAAATAAGAAAAAATAATCAAATTAGAAGAATAAATTATAGAACTGAATTCTAAATAGTAACCTATCTTGGACCTCTCAAACATAAATAAAGAGTAAATAAATACATTACTTTTCAACTTAATATTTTAGATTACAATAAATAAATAAAAATATCGACTTTTTCTGGCAATCTAATTACTCCAAAAGAAAACAAGCTTTATTTAAAGACCAATAAAATCAATATTTTCTTCATTAAAAAACAAAAAATTAATTCCTTGTTTAAACAACAAATTTTTTATCTATTTTTAAAATATGAAAATCACATTATATAAAACAAATAATTATTTCATTTTAAACTTATAATTTTTTAAAAACTTGATAACTAACTTTCATTTTGAAATTAATAATTTAAAGCCTTCTAGAAATATAAAAATTATGTTAAAAATTTAAAAAAAAAAATATTAATTTTTATTTCCTATTTAAATTTTAAAAGCACTTAAAACGTAAAAAAAGCAAATTTTTTTATTATTCATTTTAAATATTAAATTAAGATAGACAAAGTATAAAATTAATTTTCTTTTTAAGTTAGTGATACATAAAATTTTTAAAAATTTAAACTAAATTCATAACCTACATAATCATAATATAATTTTCTAATTTTTATAAAATGAAAAAAATATCCATTTTTATTTACATTTTAAAATTTAAAAAAGCACTTAAAATTTAAGTAAAAAAAAATATTTACTTATTTTTTTAAATTTTAAATTGAGATATAAATAAATACAAGTTTAAGTGATGAATTAATTAATTTTCGTTTTTAAGTAATCAAATTACTAAAATGTAATTTATAGCCAGTCTTCTGCAAAACAATAAAAAAAACAATCTAATTTTTTTTGAAAAATTAAATATTGGTTTTTATTTAAAAGTGAAATAGAAACCACTTAAATTCAAACAAATAAAACATTTTATTAACATTAAATTTAAAATTAAGATAGAATAAAGTTTTTAAATAAAATTAATTTTAATTTTAGAATTTATCATTCAAATTACTTAAAATATAAACTAAATTTATCATCTATGAAACAATAAAAATAAATAATAAAAAAATAAAGTATTGATTTTTTTAAATACGAATTTGAAAATTATTTAAAATGGAAACAAAAAAGTTTTTTTAAATTCCTTTTTAAGTATGAAATTAAGATAGAAATAAAATAAATATTTTTCTTTTAAAAAAAGTTTAAAAATAAAACTAAATTTAATTTTAAGTGGTAAATCAAATACGTTAAAAAGTAAACAAAATTTTTTGCATTCTCTAACAGTAAAAAAAATTAAATTCTTTTTTAAATTAAAATGAAAGATGAGTTTTTATTTAAATATTAATTTGAAAAATGACTTTTTTTTGATTATTTTAAATTTAAAATTTATTTTTAATAAAATAAATAAATACTTTTATAAATTTGTTTCCAATATATTAATTTTTATTTTTTATAAAGATAAAATAATAGCGTTGGAAGCACAAATTTAAATGAAACGTAATTAAATTACATTTCCTGCAACAGTAATAAAATTGTACAGCCACAAAATAATTTGTAAATAGAAAGCTACTCAGAAATGCAAGATAAAGTACGTAAATTGGAGTAGGTCATTTTTGATTTAAAAAATTAAATCAATAACCAATAAAATATGCATTAATAGCAGCCCGTTTAATAAATTGAAAACAGCTTTTATTAATAAACTTATGCTCCTCCATATATTAATATGAAAAACACTTCGATATCTAATTCCCCACTTAATAAAAATTATTTAAGTTCGTAATATTCAAGCAATAATAATCATAATATTCACTCATATCATAACAGTTCTTTTAACATTTCACGTCCTACAATTGAAATAGAGAGGAACCAGTCTCATAACAATAGTTTCCATTATAGAAAGAATTCTAATGATGGTTCTCCATTTTTAGGTAGATTCTTTTCACTATCATTTCATTTATAAAAAATATAAATTATATATAAGTTTTGTTATCGCCTATATTTTTGTTATTTATTTATTTAATATTTATTTTTTTTCTTTTACAAATTGTTTTCTAGGAAGTATAGTTTCGGGTCTTTATACAAACAAAAGTAAATCCTCCTAAATGGAAAATCTATAAAGAAAGTACGAAGAAATAAAAAATAGAGCAATAAAAAATAATTGATGCCAACCACAAATTAATTATTATTTACAAAAAATATATTGTAAGATATAATCAAAAGATTTCTTCTACTCGTATAAATTGATAAAAACTACTCAATCATTTCTCTTAATTAATTCATTTATAATATTAAATTCCTTAAAATATTGTTTGTTATGTAAAAAAAATATTTCATTTAGTGTAATTATCTTTTAAAAAAGTCATTAATAAAAAAATATCTTACTTTAAATTCATGCAAGATGTGATTTCAATTTATTTTAAAACTGTGTAAACTATGATTTTATAAGATAGATAGATTTTTCTTCTTCGCTTAACTTTTGGGGAAATTAATAAATCTTAAAATTGATTCTCAAAATCTGATGAACAATTTTTGTGAAGTAAGTTCAAAATATCTATTTAGAATAGTACCATAAATAAATAGTATAAATTAATCAAAGTTTTTGAATAAATGCTTAATACGCTTTATTTTTTGCTTTAATAGACCATAAAATTAATCAATTATAAATCTAATAAAGCATATAAATCCATCATCCAATATCTTAATTGAAGTCATCAAAAAAGTCTAATTAATTCCAATAACCAATACTCGTATGTAGAGCAAAAAATAATTGTTATAATCTTTAAATTAGCAAAAAATAACTAATAAGAAAAGTGAAATTACATCCCAAGGTATTTATTTTAAAAACCTAAAATAAATTATAAATAAAATGAAGATTTTTCAAATATCTCTTTTTTTTTTCCAAGTTTTGCATTTAACACTTTAAGGTATTTATTTATTTATTTTATTCATTTAATGTTTATTTAATAATTTTACTGATAAAGATGATTTTCTAATATCTTACATGAATGGCAGTGATCCTTCAGAAAAGTATTTCAAAACATAATGTGAAAAAGCTAATTCAACATAGTTTATGAAGTATAACTATGGAGTTTTTTATTACGATTCTCTAAGTACTCCTCCTCCTTCTAATAATGAAGTCATAAATATTGGATATTTTCCATTTAATATAAGTTTACCTCATTTTGAAAGAGAAATAGTCATAGATACATTATATCTCAGATCTAATTTGACAAAAAATATTGTTTATAATATAGACGGAAACGATATTCTTGCTTTTTAATTGACTGGTAATCAATCTGCTTTAAATTATCCATGTTCTAATTTAAACCAAAACTTAACTATTTAATAATTCTTTAGAGGTAAGTCTTTTTTTTCTTTATTTTCTGAAATGCATATTAATTTTTTTTTCCCATAAAGCTAGGTTTTACTAGAACTAAACAATCAATAATTATTCCTTAACCGTAAGAGTAAGTGAATAGATGGAAAATAATACTTATCTATAATCTTTACTGCTTAGCTCTCTGTAAGTGAATATAAACACATGCCATCCTTCATGCCTAACTTGCTTTGGACCAAATAAAGACTAATGTTTATCATGCTCAGAATAATCAATTCCTAGCAATCCCTAAATTTAATGTAATTGTTCTAACCTTAACCAATTTTTTTAAAATGGAAAATGTGTAAATTAATGCGACATATCAAATGGCTATTTTTAAAAATTTCAATCTGAAAAAGTTTGCTATTACATAAATAATAAATGTACGTAGTGGAATAATACATTATAAAAATGCGATAAGTGCCAAAACCCATTATTACCTCAAATTGAATCATGTGTTAATTAATGTTCTGCTGGATACTAAAAGCTTTAAATAGCCAAAACAATTTCCTTTGAATGCGTGTATATCGATAGAAACAAATAAGGTTTATTCATTTTTTAATTTTGAAAATTATCTATTAGTTGTTTCACATTGTAAATTATAATTTAAAATTTTAGGATATTAAATTTTATTATCTGGGTTGCACAATAACTTTTTCTCTTAGATTGAAATTGAGAGGTTGGGATTCACTTTCTCTGGTTTTAAATAAATAAATAATTTTAGCGCAATCCAATCAAATTGTGGTGGGTATTAACTTTTTGGTGGATTCTTTATAAATAAAAAAGGAAGTACTATTTAATACTTGAAATAATAGATAAGCACAGGCCATAAATTAGTTAAAGTGTATTTTAAGTACTTTTTAATAGATTATTAAAATTCGCAAGAATCTTAAATATAAATATGGCTTAATGATCAAAATGTTTAAATTTAACTAAATTAGGCTTAAATAAGCACTTCTTAGAATGTTTGTGGTTTAGATAGGAACGATATCATAGGGGACTTCTAAACTATTACAAATTTAATAAATAATTAAGTTAATCTCACCATAATTAATAGCAACTAATATTCAGATGATAGTAATTACAACAATATCACTTATTTTGGAATAAGAGAAGTCACTATCTTACTATTAAATGTAACAAATTAATTAATAATCTTTAAGTTTAATTTATTTTTTAATTTAATCACCTAAAATATTTTTTCTTTCTTTCTATTTTATATTTTATTATAAAAAATCCTGTTACATTTATTAAAAAAAGAATATATTTATAATTTTCTTAATTGTTATTTTTTATTGATTAATAGTGCAATTTAGACTTTTGTTCAGAGTGTTCTTTAGATGCCTTTTCTTAATGTACAAAATGCATAGATGGATATTATTTAGTATCTGGCAATTGCAAATAATGTGATTTGAGTTGCCAGACATGTTCAAGTGCATAAAAATGTGATACTTGCAAAGATGCAAATGCATAAAAAAACAAGAATGACATATGTGTATGCCCATCAAAATAATATTTTGATCTATTTCTATTAGCTTGCACTTCTTGTCAAAATAACTTATGTGATTAATGTAAGTAAGATAACTCTTAAATATGCACATCTTGCTCAGATTAGCGAGGTCTTTTAAATGGATAGTGTTTGACTGATTGTGGAAAAGAATATTTTAATAAACAAAATGTTTGCACACCATGTGTTGATAATTGTTTAGAATGTGTTGACGAAAGCTCATGCAAAACTTGCAAAGTTGGATATTTTTAACTAAATACATGCGTAGAAACTTGCCCAGAAGCTTATTTCTAAAACACTTAAACAAATACATGTGACAAATGCGATGATTCTAACTGCTTAATGTGCAATCAATCACCATAAAAATGCACTAAATGTAAGGATCCATATTTAGTTTCAACTTTATTTAAGTGCGAAAATGAATGTCAATAATTTATTGAATACAATAATAATGGAATATGCGAACTTTGTACAAACAAAATAAGTAATTGTTTAAGTTGTTAATAAGAAACATGTATAAAATGTGTAGATAAATTTTATTTAAGTTAAGATAAAAAACAATGTCTTTAAGAATGTCCTATATAATAAATTGGAGTCAATTCTACAGGTTTATGCACAAGCTGTGCTGAAGGTTGTACAAAATGTGAATAAAATGATTAAACAATTTGTTCTAGTTGTATAAAGGGATATTTTTTTGAAAATAATAAATGTTAAAAAAATTGTGAATCTGTAAACTTTGCTGATGAAACAAGTAATTAATGCTTACCCTGCAATCTTAAATACAGCTAATGTTAAGAATGTGATATTAATAATTGTAAAAGCTGTAATAATTTATATTTAGACATTAGTAGCTCTCGTTGTATTGGTAAATGTGAATAAGGATAATATTATTCAAAGTTAAAAAATTAATGCTAGAATTGCTAAGATCCAAATTGCTACTCATGCAAAGATAGTGATCCAAATTAATGCATAGATTGTAAATATACATTTGCAGGTAGATATTACCTTTATAAGGGTAAATGTTATGAATAATGCCCAGACAATTCATATATACTACCACCTGATAAATAATAATCACGTGAACAAAAGGAATGTGGTGATTGTTATGATTATGATCCTTAATGTACATCTTGCACAAGCAATATGTGTACTATGTGTAATACAGGTTATTGCTTAGATATTTCAACAGGAAAATGCATAAAAAATATTACTAATTAATGTCCAATAATGACTTGTAAGGATGACAACTGTCTTAAATGTGATAGTAACGGTAAATGCACAGACTGTAAGAAATAATATTTTCTACTTGATGATTAATGCTCTAAATAGTGTAACAAAGGATATTATAATGATACAAGTAATAATAAGTGTATAGATTGCAAAACTTATTTAGGAAAGAATTGTATATCATGTACTATTACATATTGTTTAGAAACTGACTGCACTTAAGAAAAATAATTTTACAATAGAAATTTAAAAGATAAGGAAACTTAATGTGTGAATAATTGTCCAGATAATTTTTACCCTGATAAAAATGGAATTTGCCAATGGTGTCACAACTATAATTGTAAAGGATGTGATCCAAAACAACCAGCTAATTGTACTTCTTGTTTTGAAAAAAAATACAATATAAATTACTTGCTTTAAGTAATAATAATTTTATTATTTATTTATTTTTTAATTTTAATTTTAATATTTTATTTTATTTAATTTTTTATTTATTTTATTATTGGCTTACTTTATTTTTCTATTATAGGATAGTAAGTGTGTCAGTATTTGTTCAAAAGGCTTCTATTTATCATAAGCTTAAGCAATTTGTAAACCATGCTAATCTGAATGCTTAACATGCACAGAAAATGAATGTTTAGAATGCAAAGATAGTAAAAAATATATAAATCCCTTAGATTAAAATTGTGTAGATCAGTGTTTACCAAATTATTTTCCTGGACCAAATAAAAATAATAAGTAACAATGTATGAGTTGTAGTTAGTTATTTGATGGATGTTAAGATTGCGATTCAAATTAATGCATTAAATGCGTTGATACAAAATAAGTTTTCGATCCTGTTAGTAAAAAATGTAGTTAAAGTTGCCCTATATAATACTATTAAATCGAGTAATAATGTAAAAAATGTGATAATTCTAATTGCTAAAAGTGTGATAGTAATAACCCTAAAAAATGTATTTCATGCTTTTAACAAGGTAAATTTGTTTTATTATAAGAAGAAGAAGGTAATTGTGTTGAAAGATGCTCTGATAACGAATATTAGTAAGATTCCAAGTGTATTAAATGCTCTAAAAATTTTGGAGAAAAATGTTCTAAGTGTAATAACAAGAAATGTATTACTTGTTCTGATCCTACTTTTTTCATTAATATTTTTGTTGATTTTTCTTGTGTTTCTCCCTGCCCTACTGGATAATATGGTGATTCTGCAACAGGTAAATGTTCTAAATGCAAAAATGATAAATGCAATTAATGCGACTTGAAAAATACAACTGAATGCATAAGCTGTAATATAACTTCTTAGTATCCTTATTTACATTAAAAAAATTGCATAGTGCATTGTCCTTAATAATTTTATTTTGATGATTAGAATGCTTGCTAATCTTGTTAAATGAAGTATGATTCAAATTGTATTGAGTGTGACAAAACAAATTGCACAAAATGTGACATAAAATCTAATTATATTTATCTCTAGAAAGATCAAAATAAGTGTGTAAAATAATGTTCAGACAAATACTATACATCAAATGATAAAAATACACTTCAGTGCTTAATATGCCCTGACAATAATTGTCTTAAATGCGATCCTAACGAACCAATAAAATGCTAAAAATGCGCAAGCGGTTTCTATTTTAATCAATCTAAACAGAAATGTGCAAATTAATGTGAAAAGGATTAGTATGGTGATGATAGTTTAGGATTATGTATGTATTGTAATATAAAATTTTCAAACTGTGATGAATGCACAAACTCTGAATGCTTAAGATGTTAAAAAGACTATTTTAAAGTTGATGGATAATAAAATTGTTACAAATAATGCCCCTTCAATACCATTGATAAAATACTAGTTAATCCAAATTATGATATGTCTAAAAATAAACAATGCGAAAAATGTCAAAATGCTAATTGTGCTGTCTGTGATCCAAAAGATCTGAAAATATGTCAATCTTGTTCAGAGGAAAAATAACTTCCTTATTTATATAAAAATGATTGTATTAAATAGTGCAATCAATATTAAAAAGAAGATATAAAATACTGCTATGATCAATGCCCAAAAAAACTTGCTCAAGATGAGAAAACTAAAAAATGCATAGAATGTCCTAAATTTGTTTAGAATAATGAATGTGTGAATGAATGCAAAAAAAGTACATATATAAATCCTGAACTTCCAAATGTTTGTGAGGATTGTGAAATATAATACTCTAAAAATTGTAGTATCTGTGACATTAATTAATGTAAATAATGTTCCAATCAGAACTATCTTTATGAAAATAAGTGCTTTGAATAATGTCCATAAAAGACTTATATTTAAGAAAATTAAATGACCTGTTCTAATAATTGTGACCCGCCTTTAGTTATATAAGATAGAACTTGCTAAAAGAAATGCCTTTCAGGTTATTTTATTGTCAGATTAAATGGCCATCAAGTTTGCTAAAAATGCTCTAACTAATGCAAGGAGTGTGAAAAAACTTCTGACACTTGCACTGAGTGCTTTGAAGGAGAAGAACAGGATTGTTTCAATCAAAAATCTATAAAATTTTAAACTGAAAAATTAATATGCAAATAGCTCAATGAGCAAGATCTTGATAAGTGTGAAGAATCCATCTATGAACAATCTTAAACAGTTGCTATATTTTCTTATGCAGTATAAATTTCTTTATTGTTTTATCTGCTTGTAATCTTATTGTCTCACTCTTTTAATTCAACTTTGTCATTGTTTTATCTATAAAATTTCTAAATGCTAGCTAATTACGCTATTCTAACATCGAATAAGTTTTAGCTGATAAAAGAAATGGCTCTAAGGTTTTTGTTGAATTACAATGTCTTTTAAATGATCCCGAATCCATTTTAAAATGACAAAAACAGTTAAAAGCTTACAAATTTTAGCCTTTTTGAAAGTATACTACCGTACTCTAATCTTTCCAAAAGTTCTTTTGAAAATGTCTTCTTTCAAGTGTGCATTATATTTGTTATGATCATTTTAATTATAGTAACCATCAAAAGTAAGAATAATTAAAGAATCATGCAATATTTCAGAAATAACTTTTTTATTAAAATTTTCATGATATCTTCTAACCTCATATTGCTTAGCTGCTTAAAATAGCTTTACTAACAGTAGTTTTATGGCTCAATTGATATATCATTCTTAGTGGTATCTATATCTCTCTATGCTATTTTATGGAGCTTAATGTTCATATAAATCATAAATTATTAAATATAAAGCTCACTTCAAAGAAAATTCTATCAAAAGAATATTCTTATTTAAAATTTAGTCTACATTTCTATATTTAGGAGAATTTTTTGGGTCTTTTACGAAATCAAAAAAATAGTATCAATCTGCTTTATAATTTTATATCCTCAAAATGATAACGCAGTTTGGGTAATCCTTCCTTTTAACTTGATATTCTTAATTTATGTGTCTGTCTATAGGCCATTCGAATAAAAATATTAAACATTGTGCATTTCAGCCGTTGAAATTTTTACAATAATTCTATTAACATATCTACCTTTTTCAAATTCTATTGAATCTACAACAGGTAAATAAACTTTGATAATAAAAATATTAAATTAATTAATTTTAAAATATATAGTTTTTATTTACTTGGCAATATTCTTCTAGTGCATTAGTGGATTGGCTATATTAATTTTAACATTAAAGAGCTCTTACAAAAAGCTGAGGTCATGCAAGTTTAGCTTTAAAAATACTAAAAAAATTCCAAAATAAAAAGATATTAGTTTAGAAATAAATAATAGTCTTTCATACCAAAATAATACTACATAAAGTAATTTAAATATAAATAAGATAAAGATGTCTTTTATGCCAAAAGCAAATTGTAAATAGTGAAAAAGTTCATCAATTAATATATAAATTACAAAATTATTTAAACATAAACTAAGGTTTTATATAAAAATTAATTAATTGAGAGTAAATTCATATTTATATTTAACAAAGTATTACTTAAAAATTCATTTATCATATTTATCTTTGAAATAAAAGTTAAGATTTTGATTTATTAAATAGATATTTAAATGATTTTTAATTTTTCTATTATTTCTAAAAAATTTATTTTACTTCTTGCAATTAAACATTCAAAAAATGTTTTGAGAAAATGTAAAAAAATATATCTTTAAAAATAAAGATTAATTCATTAATAATTAATATTAAATATGTTAAAAATCAAAGGTAAAAAAAAATTGAAATTAATTTAAAAAACTCTTTTTTTAATTTAAAAACAAAGCACTTACTTAACATAAATAAATATGTTACATTATTAATTATTTTTTATTTATAATATTTAAAAAATGTCAAATTTCTTGATTAATTTCAAAAAAATTAAATATATTACTTTCTTTGCCTGTTTAATAACTTTACTTAATTTGCTTAGCACAATTTATAAATTTTTTAATACTATTATTTATTCTAATATTATTAGTAGTTTTAATCTTTTAAATAATCAAGCATTTCAAGTATTTTTTTAATTTTAGTATTTACTGCTCTAAGAATGATATTATCATTAGCACTGTGCAAAATAGGATAAAGGTTAAATTTATTATTTAAATTATTAGATAGAATGCTATTCTAAAATTTTCTAAAGTTTGATTTTAATTTAAGCTAGATTACAAATACATGTTAGATGAAAGAAGCAAAAGGATTGAAATAACTACAGAGATTTTTTCTATTTTGTTTAAAAATATTGTTATTAAAGGGTTGATACTTTTCAGTACAACAAAATACGAAAAAAGTACAAGAGATATCATAATTAGACTAATCTGAGGATATTGTTTTAGTGAAACATTTAGCAAAACTAAAGAAAACCTGACTAAAAATCTGATAATTTCCCAATAATAAAATTAGGGTTTGTATTCTTAATACAGGAATCCTAGGGAGTACATAACCTTAACCTTTTAAAGTCTGTTCCTTGATTAAATGAGTTTTAAAAACACTACAGAAGGTAAAATTATTAAAAATATAATCAAAATAGCTAAACTAAGGTTTTAAATTTGCTAAAGTTCACTTGATTTACCACACTCTAAGCTCAAATCTATTAAAGAATAATATTTATTTGTATCTAAATTCAAGCAAAAGAAGCTTGACAAGCACTTTTCTAATAGGATGGAAGAAAAAGCTGAGATAAATAAGTATATAATAGTAAGATAAGTAGCATAAAGACCCCTCTTGAATAATTTTTGTTTGAAAAAGTATAAAATAATAGTGATGACAACTGTGAAAAGTGATATCGAAATAGGAATGAGAATTGTAAAGAATAAATCCAAAAGTTTAATTTTATTAGATTCTGGTTCATATTTAGAAATTAAGCAAGTTAAAGAGAAGAAGGATGAGCTTAAAGGACTATAAAAAAGGAATTAAAATTAAGTGAATGTAGAAACGATGTCTAATTAAGTAAATTAATTAGAAACCATAAAGATTTGCACATGAAAAAGCAGAATTTTAATGTAAATTGAAGCAAGAGATTGTTTTTATAGTGTCTTTCCAATAAAAAAGATTCCTAATTTAGATAAATAGGTTGCATAGATTTAATTTTGCAGTTATTTAAATGTCGAAATTAAAATAAATAGCAAGCTGACAATTAAGATAGTTAATAATAATCCTATTTTTATTTCATTTATTGAAATGGAGCTACACTTTACACACTAAAAGAATCCTGCAGATGAATATTTTTCTCCCCAATAAGCCCCTCTTATGTCACAATCTAAGCACTATGGACCAACATGGCCTTAGTAGCATAATTCATTTCCAGCACCGCTTCCTTTTAAATTTTCAAAATAAATTTATTTATAAAATACTTTAAAAGTTTGAAAATAAAAAAATGTTTTTCATAAAATTAAATGAGAAAATTTTTATCATCTTAAATTGCATTTAAAAAACAATTAGATAGCTAGCTGATTAATAATTGAAAGTAATTGATCAATTTGAAATGAAGAAAATATAAACTAATTAATACCTCCAATACAGTTTTAAGGATTGTTAGAGCAGTAAAATATTTCTGCAGGGTCGATGGTAAATGAAGATCTCCAATACGGCTCTCTCAGCTTTGAATAATTTCCATAACACTCTGAAAATAAATCTGCTTAACAAATTTAACAAGTTCCTTGATAACCTGCTTTCATATTTTCACAATATCTGCAAACAAATTACTATTTATTATTTTTTTCTAAGTAGACTTTTTCCATTCCTTGGTCTTTACATCCATGAAATAATTTGTACTATTTTGTATCTAATGAATATTATTTAACTAGATTTATATTGTTCAACTTAAAATCAATTGTTTGCTTTGCATCAAATTCAACATTTTCAGCATACCAAAGAATAAATGGATAATTTATTTTTTATAACTTTGGTGGAGTTTTAGCAATATAATTATCAGAAGGATCAACTATAAGATCATAGATATTACCAAAAAAACTTTATTCACTGTATTATTAATACCATTCTCCATCTACTTTGATAGCTATTCTTATTAGATATTTTAATCCTGGATATAAATAGTCATCAATTGTGATTAATAACCTAGCATCATCATTTTCAAGATTAATTTCATAAATATTTTCTATTTTTACTTCAATAGATTATTTATTATAATTATTAGATGTGAGATAGCCAGTATTGTTAAAGAATATATCTTAATTCTATTAATTATCTGGTTTGAGCTAATAAATTCCACCTGATATATTACTACTTGAGTTTATTATTTTGCTTTCTACAGTTAATTATGATAATGATATTCCAGAAACTGCTCCTCCTAGATACTTACTTTAGCATTAATTAAGTACTGTTGAGGAAAGTTACAGCACGATGTTTTGAAATTTCTGCTTTTCATCAAATTAAAAATTCAAACATCCTCCAAAATTTATAGAGGATCCATTAATTATTTAAGAACTTTATATTTAAATTTAGGAAAGAATTCCATAAAAATTTAAAAATTATAGATTCTTATTAGTTTTTAAATCAGCTATAATACTTTCAAACTATATTGTATTTTCATGATCTACATCTAATGATTATATTTAAAGAATAGCACTCTGCTATTAAAAGGTTTCAAAGTTTTTAAGTTATACTTTATCTATGTACAAATAATTGACATTTTGCAAATAAAAAAGAGATTTTTGACTAAATTATATTTTATTTAAGCTCGCATTAATACAAAAAAGTTAAAATATATTTTTCAAATTAAATAGGTATCCATTTATTTTGCAGTTTTCAATATTTAAATTTATAATTTTTATAAGTTGAGAGTTTTACAATTCTAATAAAGTTTATTAAAAAGTAACAAATTACTCTACTTACAGTTAAAATATTTCGAATTGGTCAACACTACCATTTATAAGAGTGCCATTAACCAAGCAATTTTGTTTAAAATTAATAGATTCTATACCCATTTTGTTAATGTATTTTAATTTAAATAAAGAGTTTTAATATTAGCTTTCCATTAAAGAATTTCCAAAATTTTGTATGGTGATTTTATGAATAAGACACTCAAAAAATTAATCCATTTAAATCTATAAGTAATATTAACTGTCTATCTGCTAATATTAAATACTATTTAGGCTAATTAACGTTTTCCTTTGTTCAGTTTTGAATTAAACAATCCCATAATTTTAAAATTTAGTTTAAGAAGAAGTATATGATATTTACTTGACAATTATTTCTGATATTTCGCTTTTATCATATGTTAATATTTCAATGTAGGCAAATTTTTATTCACCTAATTTTTATACGTTTTATATATTGTTCACCTCTATACTTAAAATATTTATCAATATACTTTAGTTGGATAAATACTACATTTAGAAGTTTGAAAAGTTTTCTAGTTTTTCAGGATTAATATTTTGTGATATAAAAATTTCATTTACACTTAATTAATTTTATCCATTGAGTTAAGAGAAAATGTTAAAGATATTTTAGATATAAATTTCTCCTATAGCTAATAGATCTGATTTAATTCTTATTGAATAATAATCATCGAATCCTTCTTAACTAGAAATTTACAGTTGATCAATCAAGCAGTCTTTTATTGTATAGCCTTCCATCAAGTTAATAAAATCTTATTTTTACATATTAGATACTTTGAACAAGCCTATTTCCAAGCGATTTATATTTCTCAATGATATAAAATAATCAATAAATTTAAATGACGAATCAGATATAATAAGCTATTTAATTTTAACATAATTAGCATTATTTATGTATATTGGAGAGTAAACATAATGATCTTTAATTTATAGCTCTAATTCTATTGTATCTAAGTTTTGAATAAAAATTACAGTATTTTAACACTGATAAGATATATTTTATTATTCCAATTACTCAATCAGCATCTAATCGCAATATTATGCTAGAATTCTATCACTAAAAGCTTTTATTTAACACTCAACATAACGCTATTGCAATAGCGCTATTATTAAAATTAAAAATATGTTGAAAATTTTTATTTTATCAACCATGATTTTAATCTACTTTTTATAATTTGCTCTTACTATTATTGTCATAAATAATTAATTAATTAATAATTTTATATTTCTCAAACTATATTTTTTAAAAGAAAGTATAAGAAAAACTTCACAAAAATCCTAAATTAAGTACTTAATAAATAAGAGTTTTTCTTAAATTTCCAGATCAAAATAAATAAAATTGATTTTATTATTTGGATATTTATTTTATTAAAAAGTTAAAACTGATATTTCTCTTTAAATAGTTAATAACTATTCATATCTATCATCAGCGATTGTTAAAAAGTTAATAATTTTTGTATTTTCCTAGTTTTTGATCTTATTAAAAATCCTGTTGCTGATCAGAAACTTTTTTATAGACAGGTATTTCTATTAGAAATATAATTAATTGAATTTAATTGTTTTTTTCATTGAGTAAAGCTCTATTCATTTATTTTGTAAATTTTTTCTTTATTTTGAATGACAAAATAAAAACTTCCAATTTATTTTTTAGTTATTTCTATTATTTCATTTTAAAAAACTAATAAATATTTCTTTATTAAGTATAAAGATATATATTTGAAATAGAGTATGCTTCTCAATTAAGATAAAAATTTAGCATACCACATAAAAGAATCTTATTTTATTTAAATCCACATCATAAAATTATATACATCATCCTTCAATAAAATTTATTTTTATTTATAATTTATTTACAAATTTCAATTAATTTTAATTTCATCCTGACATGAGAACTCTTCAAGTTAATAAAATATCAAAGATTTATCCTAGTCATTTAAGATTTAGTTTTATTTAATTATTCGTGTACATTTAATTAGCTTTTTTATGCTTTTGTTTATCCTCAATATCTATGGTGACTTAATTCTAGTTTGAAAACATTTAAATTTAATATATTTTTAAAGTTTTTATATCTACTTTTCTAGAAAAGATGTTATAATCAGCCATAAAGTGTAGAAAAAAAACATTAAATTAATTATTTAGATAATTATGTAAAAAACTGTTCTAAAACTTTCTATTTTTTGACTTTCATTTTAATTTTATTAAATGAAAACGTTTGAAGATTATAACAGTAAGATAGAAATAATTATTGAAGCCTTTTCTAAATTATTCAGCGATTTAGATATGAAAGGATTATAGCTTTTTAATGCTATGAAATAAGAAAAAAGCATCAGAGATATCATAATCAAACTAATTTAAGGATATTATTATAGCGAAAGTTATAATAAAACTAATAAATTTTTTATCAACAGTCTTATCATTTCCCAGTAAAAGAACTTAGGTTTATATTCATTATATAAGAATCCATACATAAACATAACTTTTACTTTTTTTAATCTATTTCTTGATTATATTAGCTTTAAAAATATAATCAGAGGGAAGGCTATTAAAAATAAAATTAGAATTACTAAGCTTAAACTTTAAATTTTAATTAGCTCTGAAGAATTGCCACACTCTAAACTCAGATCTATTAGAGAATAAGATTTATTTTTTTCAAGTTCAAGGCAAAAAAAACTAGAAAGTGTCTTTTCTAATAGAATAGAGTAAAAAACAACTATGAATATATATATGTATGAAAGAATGATTGTATAAACACATTGCTTAAATAGGCTCTTCTTAATTAGGAATGCTACAATAGATATTAAAGTTATAATAAGGCATATGATTATTGGTATGATGAATGTCAGAAATAAGTCTGAATAACCAATACTATTGAAATCAGTCATGTACTAAGCAATCAAGCAATTCAAAGAGAAAAAGGGTGAGCTTAAGGGATTGTAAAGTAAAAATTAAAACTGTGAAAAAGTAGAAATTATATCTATCTTAGTAAATTTTATTTATGTAATATAAACTTAGATGTGAAACATTAAAATCTTGATGTATGTTGAGGTGAGAGACTGGTTTAGAAGTGTATTACCAAAGAAAAAAATACCCATTTTAGAAAGATATATTGCATAAATTTGATTTTGAAGTCTTCTAAATGTGGATACTAAGATAACTAACAGACTTAAAAATAGTAGTACTAATAAAACAGATATCTTAAATGTATTAGATGATATTGAATTACATTCTACACATTAAAAAAAACCTATTCTAGAATATTAATCTTTCCAATAAATTCCTTTTACATCACAATCTATACATTAAGGACCAATATGACCTTTATAGCAAAGTTCATTTCCAATACCACTCCCTATTATTTCATAATTAAATAAATATTAATTAATTAATTATTCAACTCAATTTTTAACAAACAAATGTGCTAAATCTATTGCAAAATATTCAAAATAAACATATTTTGATTTTTACGATAAGAATAAAGATTCTATTAATAGTTATTTGAAAGTAAATGGTAATAAAAAACATAGTTGTAGTTAGTTTTTTTATTTTAAATAAAATAATTTTGAAATATTTGAAATTTATCAATTAAATATTTTAGATACTCATTCAATTTGCTTTATTTTTAATTTAAAAATACTAAAATTTACCTCCTATACAACTATCAGGATTATTAGAGCAAAAGAAGATATTTTCACTATCAATACTGTAGTCGTTCCTCCAATAAGAGGGCTTTAGAGCAGAATAATATCCATAGCAATCAGTGAAATATTCTGTTTAACATTATTAACACACTCCATTATAGCTGACAAACATATTTTCACAGTATTTACATATGAATTACTAGCTTTTCATTAAATATATTTTTTCCATTCCTTGCTCTTTACATCCATTGTAAATTTTATAGAAATCTGATTTTAAAGGATATATCCATATCAAATTAATATTTCCTAATTCCAAGTCTATACTTTTCTTTCCATTGAAAGATACATCCTAAGCATACCAAATTAAGTAAGGAAAATTTTGTGAGATTAAATTAGGAGGAGTAATAGAAATAAAATTATTTGATGGATTCACTAATATGTTAAAAAGATTACCAAAAAAACTGTTTTCGTTAAATGAGCTGTACCACTTTCCATCTATTTTAAGTGAAAATTATATTATGTATGTTATTCCTGGGTATAAAAATTATTCAATTTTTTAATATGTGCCTGAGCTTGAATTTATTTCATATATTTCTGAAATCTTTATCTCTAAAAGCAATTTATTAAAATTAGGAATCGCTAAATAACCTATATTATCTTAAAAAATATTTGTATCATATTAATTATCTTTAAAGTATTAGTTGAATATAGCACCACCTATTTAGCTGCTACAGTTTTCAAATTTTGAAAAACTTATATCAACATTCTATGAATCATTAGAAATAGCTCCACCTAAGTATTTACTTTAGCATGAAGTAAATGTTGAATTAGAAATATTGATATCATAATCTATTAAACCTGGAGAAAAGGTATTCATAAAGCATAAACAGCCTCCAAAATCTAATGATTTTCCGTTGGAAATATTTGAAAGAGTCATTTAAAACTGATATGAATGTCCATTTAAAAGCAAAAATTAAACACTGTTTATTGATTATAAATCTGCATTTGCATGACTTAATGTGATTTTATATTTATTTAGATTCTAATAATCCATTTCAATATAAAAAATAACTGTTTGCTGCTAATCTGAAAATATGTTTTAAAAAGACATTTATTCTAAAAAACAGTTTATATTTTTTAAATTAAACAGATATCCAGAATTGACAATTATTTAATCAGCTTTAATCCCATAAATATTCAATTGCTAAATTTATTAAGCATCAATAAAATAACTAAAAAATTAAGAATTTTAAATCTATATTTCAAGGATGTTAACAAGATTAATATTATTTAAAATCATAAAATTTGTTTTGACTTTACAAGATTAAATTTGGAGCTAATTTATTTAGAAGTTCAAAGAATTATCACCATACAAGATATTACCTTTGATTCTGCTGCTACTTGAAGCAATTATAGATTATATATTAAAATTTTTAGCACTAGTGAATCTTATTACGCTTTACTCTCTTACATTTCCAACGTTACCAATTAATCCATTAGCTATCATTTTATTTATATTAATCAGATTAACGTTTTCAAACTGCAATTACAGAGAGCATATACTTTCATATTACTGATAATCTATTGTATCAATTAAAATTTCTGTTTCTTTTGTATTTTTAAAAATGATGACTCCATTTTTTTAAGATGAACCATTAGTTGATATAAATTTTATGTTTCCTATTTGTATTTATCTTTATCCTTCATATTCATTAACCATACTAAATTAGGCAAATTATTCTACAAAACCTGATAAAGAAGAGCTAAATTGGTATATTTCAATAAAAATGTTTTAAACAATTATTTTAGATTATGAAAAATAGAGTGGAGTGTTTTAGTAATATTTATTTATTATTTGATAACCTTTATTTGATATTAATAAATTATTTATTTGTAATAAATTTTTTCCATATATAGTAAATGAGCCAATCTAAGAGTCTTCAAATTTAATTTAATTAATTGAAATCATCTCAGAATTAAAAAAAAAAAAGTACCCATACTACATATTTTTGATTAGAACATTATCTAAAGAAAATTATTTAATTAATTATGATTTAATTATTTAAAAGTTAGATTCTATTTCAGATATAATTAGATTTTTAATATAAAGATTTTCTATTTCAGAAAATTCAATGAACTCATCCTAGATTAGATTTATATTTTCAAGAATTAAATCATTTATTTCCAAATCTTTTATTTTTGAAATAAATATATTTGAACTTATCTGCGAATTGCTTAAATGTAAATTGAGCTTTACTTAGTCTTAATTTTGTATAATAATGTTTTTTTCAATACAAGAATAAGATATATTTTATGATTCTAACTATTCAATAATATCCTACTAACACCCATTATCAATATCTTATCTTATTTTATGATTTAAATAATCTTAGCATTTTAATTTATCTGTTATAAAAACAAGAAATAATAGATACAGTTTTAGAAAGCGCATTTTATTCAGACTTACTTTTTAAATTAATATTTTTCTGATTTTTGTTTTTTTACAAAATTAATTAATTATAAAGTAAAACAAAAAGTAAAAATTTAGGGGATATTCAAATTCTTATATTTTTTCTTCTAGTGGTACATTTAAGATTTGTTAGAAATCTCTCCAAACAAAAGAAATAGTCAAAAAATTAAAAAAATCAAATAATAAAGACAATAAAAAATTTTAAATACCGAAGATTTTTTTAAAGAAAACAAAATTCATTTCTAATTTGATTTGTTTGATTATTAATTTCTTTTATAACCAAAAAATAATATATTTTTCAAAAAATCTATATTAATAATTTAGTAGATTAATTTTAAATAAAAAGCTTATTTATTTAATTATAGTAAATAAATTTGCTTATACAGCTTCTGTAATTATTCTTTTTTTTTATTTTATCAGATTTTTCTTTAATAATAATTTTAAAATAAGATATATTATTTATTATTAATTGATTTTCCTATACTTTTTGCATTAAAAATTTAGGAAATTATTTAATTTTTCTATTTCTGAAAAAAAAGCTTTCATAGATTTCGATATTTGGAAAACAAAGCATAATCTTAGTTACATTTTTAATAAGCAGGATTTGCTTTTTATAAAAAAAGTAATTTGAATTATTTATTTACTATTTCAAAAGAATAAAATTTAAAATATTTTTTTTAATCAATAACTAACTTTCTAAATATTTAAATTCAACAATCATTGAAGTTAATATTTTTCATTTATTTGTATTAAATAAAAAAAATAATTTTTGTGATGCAATTATTTTAAAAGTAATATCAATATTTATTTCCCTAAAAAATAAAGCACTTACTTATTACTTACTGATTTTAATTATATTGTTGTTGATGGTGAAACGCAAAAGTCTAATTTCCAAATTTACTCCAATCAAATTATTTTAATATAATTGTTCATAAAAGTCTTTTTATATAATTTTTATATTTGATTGTAATTTCTAGCTTTAAATTATATATTAATAATAGATGTATTTTTTTAGTTTAAAATATGATATTTTTAAGCATTTTAAAATAAAATATTAACATACGTAAAAAAGTCAAGGAAATATTTTATTCCGCTAACAACATGCATTGCCAATATCTATTATTTTATTGATTTTATTATTTTAATATTTATTTTGTAAAAATGTTAATACTGATAGTCATTCCCCTTTAAATAACAAATAAATATTCATATCTCCCATCAACTATTATTATAAAGTTAAAACTTTTTGCAAATTCCTTGTTTTTGATCAAATTATAAAATTTGTTGCTGATCAGAAACTTTTTTATTGACAGATATTTCTATTAGAAATATGATTAATTGAATTTAATTATTTTTTCATTAAGTAAAGCTCTATTCATTTATTTTGTAAAATTTTTCTTTATTTTAAATTAAGAAAATAAAAACTTCCAATTTATTTTTTAGTTATTTCTATTATTTCATTTTTAAAAACTAATAAATATTTTTTTATTAAATATAAAGATATATATTTGAAATAGAATATGAATCTCAATTAAGATAAAAATTTTGCATACCACATAAAAGTATCTCATTTTATTTAAATAAACATCATAAAATTACATAAATCATCCTTCAATAAAAATTATTTTTATATATAATTTATTTACAAATTTCAATTAATTTTAATTTCATCCTGACATGAGAACTCTTCTAGCTAATAAAATATCAAAGATTTATCCTCATTATTTAAGCAATAATTTTATTTAATTATTCGTGTACATTTAATTAGCTTTTTTATGCTTTTGTTTATTCTCAATATCTATGGTGATTTAATTCTAGTTTGAAAGCAATTAAATTTAATATATTTTTAAAGCTTTAATATCTACATTTCTAGAAAAGATGTTATAATTAGCCATAAAGTGTAGAAAAAAAACATTAAATTAATTATTTAGATAATTATGTAAAAAACTGTTCTAAAACTTTCTATTTTTTGTCTTTCATTTTAACTTTATTAAATAAAAACGTTTGAAGATTATAACAGTAAGATAGAAATAATTATTGAAGCCTTTTCTAAATTATTCAACGATTTAGATATGAAAGGATTATAGCTTTTTAATGCTATGAAGTAAGAAAAAAGCATCAGAGATATCATAATCAAACTAATTTAAGGATATTATTATAGCGAAAGTTATAATAAAACTAATAAATTTTTTATCAACAGTCTTATCATTTCCCAGTAAAAGAACTTAGGTTTATATTCATTATATAAGAATCCATACATAAACATAACTTTTACTTTTTTTAATCTATTTCTTGATTATATTAGCTTCAAAAATATAATCAGAGGGAAGGATATTAAAAATAAAATTAGAATTACTAAGCTTAAACTCTAAATTTTAATTAACTCAGAAGAATTACCACATTCCAAACTCAGATCTATTAGAGAATAAGATTTATTTTTTTCAAGATAAAGGCAAAAAAAACTAGAAAGTGTCTTTTCAAAAAGAATAGAGTAAAAAAGAACTATAAATATATATATAAATGAAAGAATGATTGTATAAACACATTGCTTAAATAGGCTCTTCTTAATTAGAAATGCTACAATAGATATGAAAGTTATGATAACGCATATAATTATTGATAAAATGAATGTCAGCAATAAATCTGAATAACCAATACTATTGAATTCAGGCTTGTACTAAGCAATCAGGCAATTCAAAGAGAAAAAAGGTGAGCTTAAGGGATTGTAAAGTAAAAATTAAAACTTTGAAACAGTAGAAATTATATCTATCTTCGTAAACCTAATTTATGTAATATAAACTTAGATGTGAAACAAAAGTATCTTGATGTATGTTGAGGTGAGAGACTGGTTTAGAAGTGTATTACCAAAGAAAGAAATACCCATTTTAGAAAGATATATTGTATAAATTTGATTTTGAAGTCTTCTAAATGTGGATACTAAGATAACTAACAGACTTAAAAATAGTAATACTAATAAAACAGATATCTTAAATGTATTAGATGATATTGAATTACATTCTACACATTAAAAAAAACCTATTCTAGAATATTAATCTTTCCAATAAATTCCTTTTACATCACAATCTATACATTAAGGACCAATATGACCTTTATAGCAAAGTTCATTTCCAATACCACTCCCTATTATTTCATAATTAAATAAATAAATATTACTCAAATTTTAACAAACAACTGTGCTAAGTCTATTACAAAATATTTAAGTTAAACCTTTATTGATTTTTTCAAAATGAATAAAGACTGAATTTATTAAAAGTGATTTGAAAGTAAATTGTAATAGAAAACATAGTTGAAGTTCATTTTTTTATTTTAAATAAAATAATTTAGAAATATTTGAAATTTACTAATTATTTTTTTAGATACTCATTTAATTTGCTTTATTTTAATATAAAAAATACTAAAATTTACCTCCTACACAACTTTCAGGGTTGTTAGAGCAAAAGTAGATATTTTCACTATCAATACTGTATTCATTTCTCCAATAAGAGGACTTTAGAGCAGAATAATCTCCATAGCAATCAGTGAAATATTCTGTTTAACATTATTAACACACTCCATTATAGCTGACAAACATATTTTCACAGTATTTACATATGAATTACTAGCTTTTCATTAAATAAATTTTTTCCATTCCTTGCTCTTTACATCCATTGTAAATTTTATAGAAATCTGATTTTAAAGAATATTGCCATATAAAATTAATAGTCCCTAATTTCAAGTCTATACTTTTCATTCCATCGAAAGATACATCCTAAGCTTACCAAATTAAGTAAGGAAAGTTTTGCGAAGTTAAATTAGGAAATTTAATAGAAATAAAATTATTTGATGGATTCACTAATATGTCAAAAAGATTACCAAAAAAGCTATTTTCATTAAATGAGCTGTACCACTTTCCATCTATATTAAGTGAAAATTGTATTATGTAAGTTAATCCTGGGTATAAAAATTATTCAATTTTTTGATATGAGCCTGAGCTCAAATTTATTTCATATATTTCTTCAATCTTTATCCCTAAAGGCAATTTATTAAAATTAGGAATTGCTAAATAACCTATATTATCTTTAAAAATATTTGTGTCATATTAATTATCTTTAAAATATATGTTGAATATAGCACCACCTATTTAGCTGCTACAGTTTTCAAATTTTGAAAAACTGATTTCAACATTCTATGAAGCATAAGAAATAGCTCCACCTAAGTATTTACTTTAGCATGAAGTAAATGTTGAATAAGAAATATTGATATCATAATCTATAAACCTAGGAGAAAAGGTATTCATAAAGCATAAACAGCCTCCAAAATCTAATGATTTTCCGTTGGAAATACTTGAATTAGTCATTTAAAACTGATATGAATGTCCATTTAAAAGCAAAAATTAAACACTGTTTATTGATTATAAATCTGCATTTGCATGACTTAATGTGATTTTATATTTATTTAGATTCTAATAATCCATTTCAATATAAAAAATAACTGTTTGCTGCTAATCTGAAAATATGTTTTAAAAAGACATTTATTCTAAAAAACAGTTTAAATTTTTTAAATTAAACAGATATCCAGAATTGACAATTATTTAATCAGATTTAATCCCATAAATATTCAATTGCTAAATTTATTAAGCATCAATAAAATAACTAAAAAATTAAGAATTTTAAATCTATATTTCAAGGATGTTAACAAGATTAATATTATTTAAAATCATAAAATTTTTTTTGACTTTACAAGATTAAATTTGGAGCTAATTTATTTAGAAGTTTAAAGAATTATCACCATACAAGATATTACCTTTAATTTCGCTGCTACTTGAAGCAATTATAGATTATATATTAAAATTTTTAGCACTTGTGAATCTTATTACACTTGACTCTCTTACATTTCCAACGTTACCTATTAATCCATTAACACTCATTTTATTTATATTAATCAGATTAATGTTTTCAAATTGCAATTACAGAGAGCACAAACTTTCATATTACTGATAATCTATTGTATCAATTTAAATTTCTGTTTCTTTTGTACTTTTAAAAATGATAACTCCATATTTTTAAGAATAGCCATTAGTTGATATAAATTTTATATTTCCTATTTGTATTTCTCTTTATCCTTCATACTCATCAAGCATGCTAAAATAGGCAAATTATTCTACAAAACCTGTGAAAGAAGAATAAAATTCGTATATTTCAATAAATATGTTTTAAACAATAATTTTAGATTATGAAGAATAGAGTGGAGTATTTAAGTGATATTTATTAATTATTTCTTCATCTTTATTTGATATTAATAAATTATTTATTTGTAATAAATTTTTTCCATATATAGTAAATGAGCCAATCTAAGAGTCTTCAAATTTAATTTAATTAATAGAAATCGTCTCAGAATTTAAAAAAAAAAAGTACCCATACTACATATTTTTGATTAGTACATTATCTAAAGAAAATTATTTAATTAATTATGATTTAATTATTTAAAAGTTAGATTCTATATCAGATATAATTAGATTTTTAATATAAAGATTTTCTATTTCTGAAAATTAAATGAAGCCATCCTAGAATAGATTTATATTTTCAAGAATTAAATCATTTATTTCTAATTCTTTTGTATTTGAAATAAATATATTTGAACTTATCTGCGAATCGCTTAAATGCAAATTGAGCTTTACTTAGTCTTAATTTTGTATAATAATGTTTTTTTCAATACAAGAATAAAATATATTTTATGATTCTAACTATTCAATTATATCCTACTAACAGCCATTTTCATCATCTTATCTTATCTTATGATCTAAATAATCTTAGCATTTTAATTTATTTGTTAGAAAAACAAGAAATAGTAGATAAAGTTTGAGACAGCACATTTTATTCAGACTTACTTTTTAAATTAATATTTTTCTGATTTTTTTTTACAAAATTAATTAATTATAAAAAAAGACAAAAAGAAATAATTTAGGGAATATTTAAATTCTTAACCATAATTCCTCATTAATTAAGTTTTAACCTTTAATTAAGGCCATTTTAGAAAATTTTTGGAAATTTTTTTCAAAAAAGTTTGGGGGTGGAGTGACAAAATATTAAAAAATAATATATACAATAAAAAATGTAAAATATAGATGATTTTTTTAAAGAAAACAAAATTCATTTCTAATTTAATTTCTTTTTGATTATTAATTTAACAAAAAACAAACAATATATTTTTCAAAAAATCTAAATTAATTATTTAGTAGATTAATTTTAATCAAAAACTTATTTTTATAGTTATAGTAAATTTGCTTTTATAGCTTCTGTAAGTATTCTTTTTTTTGTATTTTGTCAGATATTTCTTTAAATATTTTACAATAAGATATTTTATTTACTATTATTTAATCTTCCTATACTTTTAGCATAAAAAATTGAGGTAAATATTTAATTTTCGAATTTATTTCTGAAAATAAAAAAGCTTTCATAAATTTTAGATATGGAAAATAAAGCATGATCTTAGTTACATTTTTAATAAACAGGATTTGCTTTTTATAAAAAAAGTAAGTTGACTGATTTATTTACTATTTGAAAAGAATAAAATTTAAAATAGTTTTTAATCAATAACTTTAGAAATATTTAAATTCAATAATCACTAAAGTTAAAATTTTTCATTTATTTGTATCAAACAACAAAAAAAAATAATTTTTGTGATGCAATTATTTCAAATGAAAAATAAATATTTCTTTTAAAAATAAAGTACTTACTTATTACTAACTGATTTTAACTAAATTCTTGTTAATGGTGTAACGCAAAAGTTTAATTTCTAAATTTGCTCCAATTAAATTATTTTATTTTATTTTAAATTTTCATAAAATTCTTGTTTAATCATTTTTATATTTAAATGTAATTTCTAACTTTAAATTTTATATTAGTAATAGATATATTTTTAGTTTAAAATATGATATTTATAATTAAGCATTTTAAAATAAAATATTAATTTTAAAAAATAAATAATTTATATATATGTATAGTACCCTAGGGTACTGTCTTTTTCAAGGCAACACACTGAAATTTTAGATATGAAGTTATTTGTTTTATAAGTTTTTCCTTATTTTAAATACATTTTTGATTTACCCCTTTTCATTTTAAAAATTATGCCGTAATAACTATTTGAAGAAGATTTTTTGTTTTTTATTTTTAGTTTTTTTTAATAGTAAAATTGACTTAGAAAATAATTGAAAGTAAAAATGAATTATTAAATTTAATTTATAAAAATTTATACTTCAATTTTCAAAAAGCATTAACGACAGATACATTTAAAGATTAATTAGTCAATACCATTATTTTTTAAGTATAAATTCAATCATTTTAAATTTAATTTTCTTAGTTATCACAAATTTAACGTTATTTCTTTTCGTATTTAAACTAACTTCAAATCTAATTTACTTTTGAATTGTCATTTTGTTATTAATTATTATCAACTTGATCAAAAATACTCAAAATTGTGTCTGGCTTTTGGATTTTATTAACTTTAATCCGATATTTATTGGTCATTATCAATTATTATTTTTTAAGCATCTACTTAATTTGCTATTAATTAAACTTCTTCTACTTTAAAAGCATCACTAATTAGTCGCTAATCAGTTAATCCGAGAGCTAATTATTTGGTAATTTATTGTTTTTTCATCCAAAAAAGATATCTTCAAATTATTAGCTATATCTTTGGCAGTAGATTAATTATTGTCTTTTATAAAACTAACCTAATTTATAATAAGCAAATCACAACTATATCATTTTGCATAAGGTTGGAAGCCATAGCATATAAGGTCTTAGTAGATTGTTAATTGTTTTAAAGCCTCCTACTCTATATTAATTAAAATCATTGATATCTTTGAGCTCAAGCTCTTCCAAAATCTATCTCTGTTCTTCTTTTGAATGAATAATAGAAACTAGCACCTAGTTAACTATGTCACTTTAGTTTAATTCTTCTTCAGTTTCCTAAAATATAGTTGAGTAAGACATTTAAAATTCATTGAAGAAAATAAAAAAAACGAAACATCAATACGGTTAATTTTAAAAAATAGTATGAAAATAAACAAATATTGGCCGGGAATGATCAGTTTTTAAGGTGCTGAGGCTTTTTGTAGAGTAGATGGGAAAACTCAAAGCAGAAAAGTATCAAAATGAGATACTTAAGGAATATGTAAAAGATAATAAGCATTTATTAAAAGATACCTATTATTTTTAATAGGATAATGCTACCTCTCACTCAGCAAATAGCATTAAAAATCGGTTTCAACAATAAGGAATAACTATTCTTAATTGGTCAGCATAAAGCACATGTTTAAAAATCATTGAATAAGTCTAGGCCAATCTTAAAGACTATTGAATATTGAAATAACTTGGGATGATTAAAATGCAAAGTAATAACTCATGCCATTGAGACTATTGAAGATGAATCGTCAATTAAAAGACTTCAAGCTAATTATTTTCAATTAAATCATAATTTTTAAATTCTTTATGCATTTTTTATTTGCTTTTGGTTTCATTTTCTTCTTATTAGATGTTTTTTTATTTTTTTTTTTTCTCTAATTATTTAGCACTTTTTAAACCTTTTTAAATAAAATAAAATTTATAATTTATTTAAAAACAAAATAATATACCTATTATTTATCTTGAAAACCTGATAAATATATCATATTAAACTAGCATTAATTTCTTCATTAAATACTTGTTATTATTCTTAATAATTTTTTAGTTATTTTTCCAATTAAATATCAAAATTTTCTAAACTTTCTAATATTTTTTAGAGGCATTTTTCATATGCTTAACTAAAATCTCTTTTTTTAGAATTTTCTTTCAACTAAACTCTACCTACCTATTATTTCAAAATAGCTTTGACCCTATTTTTTATTTTAGGTACTCTACTAATCTTACATTTATTCTACTAGACAGGATAACTGCTTTATTTAGGCAAGACCGACAAGTTATCCATTATTAGAAGATATGTTATTAGTTCCTTTAGCAATTTTAATTAGCTTTTCTTCAATAGTTTAGCTAGTGAATTCTTTTTAAGTCTCTATTATACTAAATTTAATTTTGGGTATTTTGATACTTTCATTACAGCATTATAAATTTTGAGAAAGAATTTTTCTATTTTAAAAGGCTATTAAATATTTGAAAATTGCATAAAATATAATCTATACCAAAGAATGCGACATAATTTTCTTAGCACTCTGATTTATAAAATGAATTTACATTTTATACTCTTCTGTTCCAACATTTAGAAACCTTTCTGTATTATTCCTAACCTATTATAAATATTAATTGTATTAAACTGCAGTCCAACTCATTTTTTACTTTTATTTTTTTAATCTTGGAAAAGATAAAAAAAATAATTATTAATTTTTTAAGATTTAAATTTCTTATTATCTCTTAAATTCATAATTAAGAAAAGATTTACATAAATTATAAATTTGAAATAATTAATGGAAGTAGTAATGAATCAGAAAAATTATTTTTAAAATAAAAAAGTAAAATAATCATAATATTGTGCATACTCACTCCTAGTATATTAAATTACTTAATTTCCTAAATTGATAACCAAAATTTAGATGTAGAAGTTATGATAAAGTATATTATAAAAGACACTATTTTAAAATTCTCCTTAATCATACTAACTACTCTATTTAATAATTAATAGCTTTGTTAATGACTATACAATATATAAATCTATAAAATTAATTAAGCTACTTACTGGAAAGAGGCTAGCAAAATAGACAGTTACTAATTACTTTAATAAATTTAAAGATTTAGTTCATATTTATTGTTAATAAAAAAAATAGAAATTAATTTTTAGCTAGAAGCACATGAGATTTACAAGTCTCTAATTTATAAGCTAAGAAAAGGATCTAATGACATAATTTCAAAGATAAGAATTTGGTTATTTTGTATTAAGCATTAATACTAGAAATGTACTCTATTATACAGTTAGATAGATGAAAAAAGGTGTTTTATTCAAAATTATAAAAAAAAATATTGCAAAAAGCTGCACAATATTTTCAGATTGATGGTCAGCTTATATTAATTTTAAGAAAAAACCTGCTTTTTCATATTTTTCTAAGATAGAGTATAGGCATTTTGCCATTAATCACTCTGTTGAATACATGAATAGAGTTAATAATTCAATTCACACATAATCTATTAAGCGCAGATAGCGTACTCTAAAAGAGTACATAAAATCTTTATAGTCAAAGAAAAAGATATTAAAATATATCTCTAAATTTTGGCTTAAACTTATTTATATTTTTATTAAGATATATTTATTATATATAAAATTTTTAATTAATAAAAAATCATTCGAAAATTCAAAAATGAAAAAAAAATTTATTCAGTCATTTTTAAAATTTAAATAATCACCCTATTTTCTTTATAATTACCCTTTTAGGACAACTAATAGATTAAAACTACAAGAAGATAAAAAAAAACTATTTAAAAAACTTATCCGGATTTCAAAGTAAAAATAAATAGTCACCTTTGTAAAAATAAAAATCATCAAGGCTAAAATAAAAGTACTATTTGATTTCTCCCTAAGTTTTTAAATTATACTATCTAATTTCTCATGATAAATAAAAATAAATAGAAATTTAGGGGTTACAATTTGTAACCTCTAAAATTACAGATTGATGGATGATATTTAAGATAAAAATCTAACTGGCATATAAAAGCTTTGCATTTATATAATTTAATAAGACATAATATGACATTAGCAATTATAAAATGCTTAGATCGTTTTTGGTGAAATATGTATGAGTGCTGGCTGGTTTTAGAGGAATTAATTAATTTATTTAAATAAATTTAATTTTTAAATTTTTTTATTTTTTATAAGCTATTTATTAACTTACAAAAATATGATATTCCTAAATATAAAAACAAAAATAAAATATATTTATATTTTAGATTAAATTCTCCTATTTCAAAATATTATATAATAATACATATTATATCATTCAAATATTTAATATTTATTCATCCTTTTTTTACTTCTTGTTTATCATCATTAGAAATATATTTTCAAGAAAACTAATCTTTTTGATTTAAGAAACTTGCTATTTACTTTCAATTATTATTATGATTTGTTGATTTAGTTTTCACTTTTATTATAAATTAGTGTAAATTAATAAAGAAATTTTTTAAATTAAAAATTATACTTTAAATTAAAAAATAAAAAATATTAGTAAAATAAAAAAGATAAAGAAAAATAGCCCAATAAATAAATTAGAAGAGTTATATTGTTTTAAATTCATTTTTGTATTAAAAAATATCATAATCCAAAATAAATAAACTGTTTTTACCCAAGGTAAAGTTTCAAATTTGAGATATTAGTACAATTTGTTAAAGCAGAACCTAAGCATAATGCAATCTATTCATCAATTTTATTGGCACTTTTTGAATATTTAAGAAAGAATATAAATTAATTAATTAGTTAAAAGAAAAAAATGAAGAAAAAGTATGGAATAATAAGAAATGAATTAATATTAAAAGCAAAAGCTGAAAATAAAAAAATGAGTTTTATTAACAAAAAAAAAAACACAATAGCACAATAAAAAGAAAAAGAAATCATATAAATTAAAAGAGTTTTATTGTTTTAAATTCATTTTTATAATTAAAATTATAACTATTCAAAACAAATAAACTGTTTTTACGCAAGTTTAAGTGTCAAATTTTAGAGATAAATGCAATTTGCTAAAGCAGAACCTAAGCATAATGTACCAATTTCACCAATTTAATTGTGGCTTTTTAAATATTGAAGAATAAATATTTAATTAATTAATTAGTTAGAAAGAAAGAAAGAAAGAAAGAAAAAAGGAACCAAAAAATATGAAATAATAAGAAATGAATTAATTAATTGATAATTAAAACAAAAGCATAAAATAAAAAAATGAGTATAATTAAAAAAGAAAAATACAAATACAAGTACATTAAAAAAGAAAAAGAAAATAAATCATATAAAAAGCTATCAAATAAATTAAAAGAGTTTTTATTGCTTTAAATTAATTATAATAATTAAAAATATCCTAATCCAAAAAAATAAACAGTTTTTACTCAAGGATAAGTGTCAAATTTGAGAGATTAGCACAATTAACTAAAGAGTGACCTAAGTTTGAAGCACCTTCATCACCAATTTAATTGAAACTTTTTAAATATTGAAGAAAAAATAAATAAGTAACTAATTATTAGTTAGAAAGAAAAAATGAAGAAAATTATGAAATTAATTAATAAAGTAAAAGTTGAAAATAATAAAATGAGTTTAAATTAACAAAGAAAAAACAAGCATATTATAAAAAAAGAAAAGAAAAATAAATTAAATCAAAATTAATCAAATAAATTAAATAAGTAAATTTATTTTAATTATTAAAAATATCACAATCTAAAACAAATAATCTGTTTTTACCTAAGGTTAAGTGTTAAATCTGAGAGATTAGTGTAATTTCCTAAAGCAGAACCTAAACCTGATGCACCAATTGCATTAATTTTATTGTGACTTTTTAAATATTGAAAAAAAAATTTATAATTAATTAATTAGTTAATTAAATGGAAAAAATGAAAAAAAAATATGAAATATTAAGAAATGAATTAATTGATTAATGATAAAATCAAAAGTTTAAAATAAAAAAATGAGTTAAATTAACAAAGAAAGATAAAACAATCACAAGCACATTAAAAAAAATAAATAAATCAAATAAAAAGCTTTTAAAAAATTAAAAGAATTTTTTGTTTTAAATTCATTTTTATAATTCAAAATATCACACTCCAAAACAAATAAACAGTTTTTACCCAAGTTAAAGTGTCAAATTTGTGAGATTAGTGAAATTTTTTAAAGCAAAACCTAAGCCTAATGCACCTTCATCACAAATTAAATTGTAGCTTTTTAAATATTGAAGAATATAATTAATTATTTAGTTAGAAAAAAATATGAAAAAGAAAAAATTAATTTATTAATAATAAAAGTTAAGACAAATTCATTTTCATAATTAAAAATATCACAATCTAAAACAAATAATCTGTTTTTACTAAAGTTGAAGTTTCAAACTTGTGAGATTAGTGCAATTTGTTAAAGCAGAACCTAAGGCTAATGCACCATTAGCACCAATTTAATTGTGACTTTTAAATATTATAAAAAAAATAAATAATTTATTAATTAGTTAGTTAGAAGGAAAATATGAAAAAAAAGCTATGAATTAATTAATAAAATAAGCAAATTTTGAAAATAAAAAATGAATTAAATTAACAAAGAAAAAGAAAAAAAAAAACACAACCACCATAAAAAAGGAAAATAAATAAATTAAAATCAAACAAAAAAATTAAATGAACAAATTCTTTTTTATAGTTAAAAATATCAAAATCCAAAACAGATAAACTATTTTTACCAAAGGTGAAGTGTCAAATTTGAGATGTTAGTGCAGTTTGCAAAAGCAGAACTTAAGCATGATTCACCAGTTGCACCAATTTCATTCTAACTTTTTAAATATTGAAGATAAAGTATATAATTTATTAGTTTATTAGAAGTATAAAATGAAGAAAAATATGTTATATATAATAAGAAATAAATTAATTTGTAATAAAAGCAAAAGTTGAACATAAAAAAATGAGTTTAATTTACAAAAAAAAAAAAAAAAATAATAATAAATAAAAATAAAATGAAAAACAAATTTGTTAAAAAGCTTTTAAATAATTTAAAAAATTTTTATTGTTTTAAATTCTTTTTTATAATTAAAAATATCACAATCAAAAACAAACAAACTAACTGTTTTTACTCAAGGTAAAGTGTCAAATTTGAGAGATTAGTGCATTTTGATAAAGCAGAACTTAAGCCTATTACACCAATTACACCAATTTTATTCTCACTTTTTAAATATTGAAGAAAAAATATATAATTAATTAGAGAATTAGAAGGAAAAAATGAAGAAAAAATATGAGATAGTAAGAAATAAATTAACAAATCCAAAAGTTGAAAATAAAAAAATGAGTTAAATTAACAAAAAAAAATACTAGCATAATAAAAAGTAAAATTAAAAATAAATCATTAAAAATCTATTAAATAAATTAAAACTGTTTAATGTTTTAAGTTAATTTTTATAATTAGAAATATCACAATACAAAACAAATAAACTGTTTTCACCCGAGGTAAAGTGTCAAATTTGAGAGATTAGAGCAATTTGATAAACCAAAACCTAAGCTTGATGCAAAATTTGCATCAATATTAATAATAGTATTGTCACTTTTTATATTTCGAAGAAAAAATATATAATTAATTAGTGAATTAGAAGGAAAAAATGAAGAAAAAATATGAAATAATAAGAAATTAATTAATAAATAATAAAATCAAAAGTTAGAAATAAAAAATGAGTTAAATTAACAAAAAAAAATAGCACAATAAAAAAGAAAATGAAAAATATATAAAAAATAAGTTATAATACAATTTATTGTTTTAAATTCATTTTTATAGTTAAAAATATCACAATCCAAAACAAATAAACTGTTTTTACTCTAGGTAAAGTGTTAAATTTGAGAGATTAGTAAATTTCGCTAAAGCAGAACATAAGCCTAAACCAATTTTATTATCACTTTTTAAATATAGATAAAAAAATATAAAATTAATTAATTAACTAGATGTAAAAAATGAAGAAAACATATGAAATAATAAGAAATTAGTATATTAATTATAAAGAAAAAATTAAAAATAAAAAAATGAGTTAAATTAACAAAGAAAGAAAAAAAAACACAAGTAAATTAAAAAAAAAAACAAAAATAAATCAAATAAAAAGCTAATAAATAAATATAAGAGTTTTATTGCTTTAAATTCATTTTTATATTTAAAAATATCACAATCCAAAACAAATAAACTGTTTTACCTAAGCTTAAGTGTCAAATTTGAGAGATTAGTGCATTTTGCTAAATCAGAACTTAAGTCTTATATGTCTTAATCACCAATATAATTGTTACTTTTTAAATATTGAAGAAAAAATATATGCCTGAATTATAGCTAGAAAGAAAAAATGAAGAAATAATATGAAATAATAGGAAACTAATAAATTAATAATAAAAATAAAAGTTGAAAGGAATAAAATAAGTTAAATTAACTAAGAAAAAAAAAACACAAGCACATTAAAAAACAAAGAGAAAAATAAACCAAATAAATTATTGAGCTAATTCATTTTTATAATTAAAAATTTCACAATACAAAACAAATAAACTTTTTTACTCAAGGTAAAGCGCTAAATCTGAGAGATTAGTGCAATTTGCTAAACCAGAACCTAATCTAGATACATGACCAAAACAATTGTGACTTTTTAAATATTGAAGTAAAAATATTTAATTAATTAGTTAATTGGAAAGAAAAAGTGAAGAAAAAATATGAAATAATAGGAAATGAATTAAATAATAATAAAAGCAAAAGTTGAAAATAAAAAAATGAGTTAAATTAACAAAGAAAGAAAGAAAAACAATAAGCATATATTACATTAAAAAAGATAAACAAAAATAAATCAAATAAAAAGCTAAAAAATAAATAAAGGAGTTTTATTGTTTTAAATTCATTTTATAATTAAAAATATCACAATTCAAAACAAATAAACTGTTTTACCTAAGCTAAAGCGTCAAATTTGAGAGATTATTACAATTATCGAAGGCAGAACCTAGCAAATATATACCAAGATCACCAATTTAATTGTAGCTTTTTAAATTTTGAAGAAAAAGTATAATAAGTATAATGAAGGAAAAATATTAAATAATAAGAAATTAAATTAATTAATTAATTAATAATAAAAGCACAAATTGAAAATGAAAAAATGAGTTAAATTAACAAAGTAAGAAGATAAACAAGCACAACTGCATTAAAAAAGAAAAATAAATAAAATAAAAAGCAATAAATAAATTAAAAGATTTTTATTGTTTTATATTCATTTTATAATTAAAAATATCACACAAATAAACTGTTTTTACTCAAGTTAAAGTGTCAATTTTGAGAGATTAGTGCAAGAACCAAATTTAAAAGCACCATTACAAATATGATTGTTACTTTTTAAATATTCAAGAAAAAATATATAATGAATTTGTTAGTTAGAATCAAAAAGTCAAGAAAAAATATGAAATAATAAGAAATGAATTAATTAATAGAAATATAAATCAAATAAAAAGCTACAAAATAAATTAAAAGAATTATATTGTTATAAATTAATTTTTACAATTAAAAAAACCACAATCAAAAATAAATAAACTGTTTTTACCTAAGGTCAAGCGTTAAATCTAAGAGATTAGTGCATTTTTCTAAATAAAAAAATAAATCCAATGCATCGTCATCATTAATTTCACTGTCACTTTTTAAATATTTAACAAAAATATATATAATTAATTAGTTAATAAGAATGAAAAAAATGAAGAAAAAGTATGAAATAAATTTATTAATTACAAATGTAAGAGTTAAAAAATAAAAAAAATGAGTTAATCTAACAAGATAGAATAAAAAGTACATGTACCATAAAAAAGAAAATCAAAAATAAATGAAATAAAAAGCACAAAATAACATGAAATTAATTTTATTGTTTTAAATTAACTTTTATTATTAAAAATATCGCAACAAAAAACAAATTAAAAGTATTAGTATCAAAAATAAAGAAAAAATATCAAATAATAAAAAATAAAAATTAAATTAACAGAGATAAAAAAATATTTGTATAAATAAAAATCAATGAATATTTATTTATAAGAATATCTATTAGAAAAATTAAATTATAAATAAATAAATTGAAAGCTTATTTATTAAAAAATATAAATAATAATATTTACAAATTAAATATACCTCAAATTAATATAGAGAACCTAATGAGATTAAAGTGAAGAGTTTGAAAACTTTTTTTATTAATAAAAATAAATATAAAGAATATTCATAAAAAAATAAATAATTACATCTTCTAATGTGTCGAAATATTAAATCTATTATATCATTTTTTTTTTTTCAAAACTATTGAATAACAATTTATGGAAATTTAATTACTTATAAATTGATAAAAAGAACAAATAAATAATAATAATTCACATATATGAATTTATAAATTTGCTTTTAGGAAGAAGATATATCACAAAAAATTTAATATAAATTTATTATTTAATTTTAGTATTGAATGAATAGCAATTTATGGAAATTTAATTACTTATAAATTGATAAAAAGAACAAATAAATAATAATAATTCATATACCGTGCATTCTCATTAATTAAGGCCAACTTATATTAAGGCCATTTTAAGAGAATTTTTAAATACTTCGTAAAATTTTTCAAAATTTATTTTTTTCAAAAAAATTATATGTTATAAGAATATACGGTGTAAATTATTTCAAATTTTACATTTTACATTTTATGAATTTAAAGCTTTCTAAAAACTCAAAATTAAAGCTGTTTAAAGCTAATTTAGCTTTATTTATTATTAAGATATATTACATTTACCTTTTGTAAGTTAAATAGTCATTTCTTCACTCTAGTTAATTAGAAGAAAAAAATGAAGAAAAATATGAAATAATAGATTTATTAATAATTAATAAAATTAACAAAGAATGAAAAAAAAAAGAAATCACAATAAAAAGAAAAAGGAAAATAAATCAAATTAATTAAAAGAGCTTTAATGTTTGAAAAACTTTATAATTAAAAATATTACAATCCAAAACTAATAAACTGCTTTTATTAAGTGTAAGTTTTGATAACAAAAAATGAAGAAAAAATATCAAATGATAAAAAATGAATAGTAAATAATTTAAAATTAAGTTAAAATAACTAAAAAAATTTTTGTTTTAATAAAAATCAATAAATAATGATGATAATTTCTATAATAATAATAATAATAATTTATTTAAATAAATTGAAAGTTAAATATATAAAAAATTTTAATAATAATAAAAATAATATTTATAAATAAAATATACTCCAGCCAGACAAATATCGAGAACCTAATGAGATAAAGATCACATAAAAAAAAAATTTAACATTCATTATTTAATCTTAATAGTTTTATTTAAAACATATACTTATATTATATATAGTAGGTATTAGAGATGACCAGTTAGTCATATTTGTAAAAATTCTATTAATTAATTAATGCTCTTAAATAAATACATCCAAAATTGGATACTATTTTAGTTAGTTCACATTCTTTTTGTATTATTGATATTTAAAATTGATTTATTTACTTTTCAATATATGATAAAATAATTTGAATAAATAATAACAAAAATAAATTATTATTTATTATAAATTAATAAATAAATTCTCTCAAAATATCTTAGAGCTGACTTAATAAAATTATTAAGCAAATATATATTATAAATAATTTATACTTTAGATATTTAAAATTTATTTTTTTATTTTTATTTAAATTTTCTTAAATAAAATAATTTGCATTAGAATAATAAAAAAAATAAATTATAATTAATTATGAATAAACAAAATAAATAAATAATCTCTCTAAAAATATCTTAGAGTTAACTTTATAACATTGTTAAGCAAATAAATGTTGTATATAAATAGTATCTTAGTTATTTTTAATATATTTGAGATGAAGATAAAAGAAAGATAAGTATCTTCTAGATGATTAAGAAATTAAGCTTTTTAGTGTACCTTACATTTTTATGTATAGAAGAATGCTTATAAAAGATTATTAAAAATTTGTTAAATTAATAGATTTGCAAGCTATTGCATCATTAATACTTAATTGACTTCACTTTAAAATAATCATTCTTTATAAATATATATGATATCATTTATTCAAAAGCAAATATAAATACTGTAATCAGTCTTTTAAGATATTAAATTTAATTAATATTAATTGCTTCAACAATAAATAATCAATGTCAATATCAATAGGTTAATAAAGGGATAATAGCCATTTAAGAGTACTCGTTACAGGTGCTTCTGGTTATCTTGCAGGTCACGTTCTTTACTATCTTCTTGAAAGAGGTTATAAAGTGAGAGGAACTGTGAGATCTTTAAAGGATCCTAAAAAGATTAATCATTTATACGATATCTATCCTTCTCAAAAAGATAATTTAGAACTTGTTGAAGCTGATCTTTTGAATAAAGATTGTTGGGATTCAGCAATGAAGGAGGTGGACTACGTGATCCACGTTGCTTCTCCTTTCCCAAATGCAAAGCCAAAAAATGAAGATGAAATTATAAAACCTGCAGTTGAAGGAACAACTTCAGTTTATGAAGCAGCATTACGTAATAATGTAAAAAAAATAGTTATTACCTCCTCTATTGTGGCTGTATTCACAGGAATTAAAGAAAAAAACAACTTTACTGAGAGTGATTGGTCAAACATAGTAATTATAATTTTACTTGAATAATTTTTTAACAATTTTGTTTTTTATAAATACATAGCCACAATGTCCTCCATATGACAAATCAAAGACTTTAGCAGAAAGAAAAGCTTGGGAAATTTATGATAAAAATAAAGATAAGATTCAAATGACTATAATCAACCCTGGCTTTATATAAGTAATTAAAAAATACATATTTCTACTTTCAAAATGGAATAAAATGCATTTAAACGCATATTTAAGTAAGTAAATTGCTTACATACTTAATTAAAAATTATCTGATTTTTAATAATTAAGCAATAATTAGCTCTCCAATAAAATTTGATTTAATCTATCAATGTATCTATCTTTTAACTTAAATATTTTTGTTTGTTAATTTATTAGGGACCTTCTTTCCATTCAAATTAATTTACTAGTGCTGACTTTGTTGTTAGAGTAATGAAAAATGATCTTCCTGGTATACCTAAAATCAGTCTTCAAACAGTTGATGTCAGAGATGTTGCTTTAGCTCATGTAGTATGTCTTGACCAAGACAAACTTGAAATCACTAATGCTAAAAGGTATCTTTTAGTAGAAGGTTCTTATTGGATGGCAGATATGGTTTAAGTACTAAAAGAAGAATTCAAAAGATTTGGATATAAATTCCCTTCCTTTAAAGTTGAAAGTAAGCTCTTATTTTCTATGGCTGGATGCATTGATGATTAAGTTGAGCTTGTGAAACCATTCTTTGGTAGAATGATTACTTTTGATAACTCTGCTTCTAAAAATGATTTAGGAATTAAATATATTTATTATAGAAAAACATTAATTGAATTCGCTTACGATTTAATTAAAAAAGGTGTTATTCCTAACAAAATTAACGCCTAAAAATTATGATTATACTGTGTATGACTTATACAATTTTTAGTAAATATTTCTAAATTATATTCACATAAATATCAATCTATCTTTCTATTAGTATTTGAATTTGGTTTTATCAGAAATTAGAATAATATTAAGCTAAATTTTTCTTAGTAATCAAAATAATTTTTTTATTTTTACACTAAAATATAAATATGAATAAAAGGTAGAGATTTTTCTTAAAATAATTATTTATTTTAAGAATTTTTAAAATAGTTTTAAATATAAAAGCCTTTTAAAAAGTATACAAAAACATCATAATTTTGATTTTTTATTGGTCAAGTTAATTATTTTATCAAATACAAAAGAATTTATATTTGAATAGTATGTGCTTAATAATCTCAAAAATTATGATTAATTTAATAAATTATTTTTGATTTTCTTATTATAAGATTATTAAAGGCATTATTTATTTTTAATATTTTAAATAAATTGTTCGTTTTTTGTTTAAATGATAATTTTGTTGAATGAAATTATTGTAAATTTAGAAAGAAATTCTGAAAATCTGAAGTATTCCAAAAAAAATAGTTAATTTAAGTAAAAAATTAACAATTTGATATTTTTAAATACAAAAGACAATAATAATGAAGAAATAAATAAAATAGAATTAAATAGTTTTTTCAAATTTTTAAAATAAAAATAAGTTAAGGCAGCTTATGTTACATTAAAATAAAAAAAATCAACTTTATTTAAAGTTTATCTTAAATTTGAGATTTTATGGTAGATGATAAATTATAAAACGTAACATTATTTAGTTTGAAAATATATAAATTAGTAAAAATTGTAATTTTATAGAAGAAAATAAATTTTATTAAAATAAAAAAGATATTTGCAAAGTTTGAAATTGTTCTTTGATAAGACACTAATATTATTTAGAATTTTAATTGTTTCAAAAAAAATGGTTAGTATAGTTGTGAGATAAAAATTAATTAATAAATTCTACGTGAAGAGTTCATTAAAAAAAATATTTGTTATTAAAGAAGTTATTAATTTAGACATAAACATTTTATTATTTAGAAAAATCTAAAAAATAAATTATTTAATTTTATCTACACTCCATAAAAAAATAAAAAGATAAATACACATTCCAAGGATAGAAAACAGACAAGAAGATATAATAGTAATTATTAGTATATAAGTAAACATATTTTATGGGAATTAATTTGGAATTATATTAGAAGTGGTCTCTTAAAGATTACACTTTCAAAATCGAAATCTAGTCAAAAATTAAAATTAAAAATCAGTAACTTTAATGTCTTCAATATCTAGTATTTGCTTATTAGTTAATATAAAGCATATTTAAAATTTATTCAATAAATATTTAGCACATATAATTTACAGTTAAAAAAATTTATAATATTAATTTTATGGAAATAATTTTTTATATCTTGATAAAAACACTATTTTAATTATAATTTCATTTTTATAAATAATAATAAGAATCAATTATCAACTCGTTTTTTACCTTAAAAATTTACGCCTTACTTTGTATAGAAATAAAAAATAATTTAATCATCTTTTATGAAAGAATCTATCAATTTATAAATTGGCATAAAAAGCTCAGATAATAATGACTTACATTTATTAAGATTAATTAAAAATGCTTCATCATTTTTATTACTAGAAGATAAATAAAATTTAGTGGTTTTAAAATTATTAATAAAAAAACTAATTAATTAAAGAAGCAATTTAATAAGATTTCTTCATTTTTAACTTACAATTAAAATACAAAGACATTTTCGTAAATTAAAAAATCTTTCTAAACTTAATTTTAATATTATCAACTTGAACAGACATGTATACTGTACATTTCTTTGATATCATCTGTTTGCTTTTATTAATTATGATTAAATTTTTAGAATAAACAATTCGAATAAAAAAATTTACTATTGAAATATTAATACAAATGAAAAAAATTAGTATTTTGATTTCATACTTGATTGCTTATTTCGTATGTAACTGTATTGGAAGTAACTTTTTTAAATGTTCTTAGAATGATTTTAATTATAATATTTTAAGTAGAAGATGATAGAAACATCTCCTTTATTGATGCAAAAAAAAATATGAATATAAATACCTTTAGCTGTCCTGACGCAAACTCAGTTTAGTTTAAAACTACCTTCTTTGGGCCATTTGATACAAATACTTTAGATTAATCTGGAGGCTTTAACGTTGCATATTTTGAATTTGATATCCTTGTACCTCACTTCTAGAGAGAAGTTATTATAGATATAGTTTTTATGAGATCTTTTCCTTCTACTACTTTAACATTTTTGATTGATGGCAATCCAAAAAGAGAATTCCTATCAGAAAGTCAATAATAATTTAAAGAGTTTTGTAATAGTAAATAGCTAATTACATATAAAGAGTTCGAATAGTTCTTCAGATGTAAATTAATTTTCATTTTATTAACATTAAAAACACAAGATATCTATCTATCTTTTTAAATTTAAAATAGTTAAAGATAATAAAATAATTAACAAAATAAAAAATTAAAAATATTTAGAAATAAAATAAAATAAAAATGATAATTTATTAATTTAAATATTTATAAAAATAATAAAGTTAAATTTTAATCATTCAATCAGGTGAATAAATCAATAGTCCATATTAGTGAATCTAAAAAAAAATTTATAGATCCTGGCTTAATGATTAGCTCTATTTAATTAAATGTTAGTCCTTGCCACCCTTCATGTTTAACATGCAAAGATTAAGATAAAAATTCTTGTCTTTCATGCTCTCAAAACGCTACATTAGATTAAGGCACATGCACTTGCAATAAAGATTATTATTTTTAGGATGGATAATGTGTTGCAAGTTGTAATAATAAAAATTATTATCACTATAAAGACTAAAAAGAATCTACAGAAAAAAAAGTATGCACTTTCATAAATTAATGTACTTAGTGGTAAAATGAAAAGTGTTAAGCCTGCTAAAGTCCTATGCTACCTTAATAAGATATATGTGTAAGTAATTGCTCTTCTGGATTTATTAAAGTTAAGAACAAGAAATCTAATCTAGATGAGTGTCTTTTGAGTGATAGATTCAAACAAGGTAAATTGATTTTTTATATACTTTTTTAACTTTTAAAATTGATTCTTATCTACATTATTTAATATTTAACATAAACAGTGTCTACAGTAATTTCAGCATTTCATTCAAATAGTTTTTCAGGCATAGAAGTTGAAAGCATAAGTGGATTAAATTATTCTGGTTTTTTGTAACAATTTGCTGGCTTTGATTCTTACGTCTCTAAATGCAACTAATACTAACTATTTGGAGGATTTTTTATTAATTAAATTAATAGTAAAATTACCTACACTTTTTCAGCAGCTAACTCTAATTTTGTAAAAGTTTATTTTAAATATATTTTTATTGATATTTCAGCTAAAGGAAATGCTTAAATTACAGTTAAACTTAATGACTAATCCTTGACAATCCAAGTGTCTTAATCAAAAGATCAAATAGATATTTGTGGATTTAGTGATCCTGAGTTTTAAGACAACTTTACTCTTTATTCAGCATTAAAGCCCTCTAATTAATTAAATATTACTAACGAGGGTAATTCTTATTTAGGAATTAGAGAACTATCAATATACACCTTTAATGTAAATAATTTATTTAATACATTTTTAATTAATTCTAAATAATAATTTATTAAAAAAAGTGTTTACAGGATAATTGCTAAAATTGTACTGTAAGTAATAAATAGACTATTTGTTAGCAATGCATTCCTGGATACTATTAGTAAAAAGGAGAATGTATTTAATGCAATCCGATGTGCTTAACTTGTTCTGACTCTTTATCTTGTAATAATTGTTTGCCTGTTTAAGGACTGACTCTAAATGAAAGTAAGTAATGTGTTTGTTAAGATTATTTTTACTTCGATTCCACTAATATTATTTGCAAACAATGTTTGAGTGCAACCTGCTTAACATGCAAAGAAAATTCTGACTAATGTCTTTCATGCTAAAAGCCTTTAGCTCTACTTGGTACTGAGTGTGTTAGCAGCTGTGGAAATGGCAAAGCTGTTAATTAAAGTACAAATTAATGTGCATTATGCATTAATAATTGTTTAAATTGTGATAATAACCTTTCGTCATGCAATTAATGCTAGAATGGCTTCTATTTTTTGAATAATAAATGTATATCAGCATGCCCTGATGGTTATTACAGTGATCAAAAGAATGCTAAATGCATTCCTTGCTTTCAATCTGAATGTATTAACTGTATTCAATCTTATGATATTTGTACAAAATGTAATAATAATTCTTATGTAGATATAAACACATACTAATGCGTATCTCAATGCTCAAACACTTAATACGATGATTAAGGTTATTGCAAAAACTGCTCAGAATTATACACATATTGTATTTCTTGTAACTTGAAATAACAGTGCACTTAATGTAGTAACAATCTCATATTAAGTGTTAATTCTTAATAGTGTTTACAAAGCTGTCCACAAGGAACAGTTTAAAAAGGTCAACAATGCATATAATGTTCAAATAATTGCAGTTAATGCGATATAAATTTAATTTGTCAGGTTTGTAGCTCTGGATTTTATTTATATTAAGAGGAATGTTACTAGAGTTGTCCTTCTGGTTATTATCCTGATTTATATAATTAGTGTTAACCATGCTCAAGTGTATTTAATAACTGTTAAACTTGTTCAGCTACAGAATGTCTATCTTGTGATACAAGTAGCAATCATTAATATCTTGATATAAATAAAACTTAATGCTTATAATAGTGTGATATAGGATAGTTTTTTGATTCTCAAATGTAATGTTAATTGTGTCAAAATAGCTGTGCAACTTGTGACTCATCTAACACCAGTTTTTGCAAGAGTTGTGATCCAAATAATTCTATTGGGGATATATTTTTAACAGAAGATGGAAAATGTGTAAGTTAATGCCCTTCTGAATTCTATGCAGATGCAAATAACATATGTTTAAGATGTAATCAAAAATTTGCTAATTGTGTAGCATGCAATGCCTAAATTTGCTTATAATGTGAAGCAAATTATTGTTTAAATATAGATGCTCATTTATAATCGTCAACTTGTGATGGACCTACTACAGTTTGTACATCAAATACATGTACTAATATCAATAATTGCTTAATCTGTAATAATGGATAATGTCAAGTTTGTTCACAAAACTATTTTTTAATAGATGACAAATGTGATTAATGTGCTTATCCAGGTACTCCATCTAAATATTTTACAAATTATTAAAAGTAAACTTGTGATTTATGTTCTACAAAATTTGGGACTGATTGCCTTGAGTGCGACTAAAATTCATGCACTAAATGTCAACCAACAAATCAATACATCTACAAAAACAAATGTGAAAACCAATGTGGCGATGGATACTATGCAAACTCAGAATATAATTGTTAGCCTTGTTTAAATAACAATTGCCTTACTTGTGATCCTAATTTACCTAAAAATTGCTTGAGCTGCCCGACTTTTGGTAAAATTTTGCTTTAAAATAATGACTGTGTAATTTAATGCGCTGAAGGATTCTTTTAAAATTAAAACATATGCTAACTTTGTCCTGCTAATTGTTCAAATTGTAAATCTTCTACCTAATGCTTGAAGTGCTAAGATAATTTTTTAATAGATGTAACTTAAAGCTAATGTATTGAAAATAAATGCCCTTCTGGCTAATACAAAGGAATTAACACGTTTGGAAGTAATGCATGTTTTGAATGCTCATAACTATTTTTTAATTGCACTGAATGTACTTAGAATAGTTGCTAATAATGTGAGATGCCACTATATCTTTATAACAATACTTGTAACGATTCTTGTCCTGATAATTATTACCCAGATAAAAATAATAATTGTTAATAGTGTCCAATATCAAAAAAATGCAAAACATGCAATGCCTCTAATTGCTTGTCATGCTTTCAAAATAGTTAATATCCATATTTGGATGAAAATGGTATCTGTGTCAGTCAGTGCAAAAGCAATTAATACTTAAAATAATTAACTATTAATAGCTTTGTATGCACATCATGCTCTTCTGATTTTGGAACTTCTTGCCAATAGTGTAACTCTTAATCATGTCTTAAATGTGAATCTCCTTAATTCATTAGTGAGCTAGATAATAATTCTTGTGTTACTGATTGCCCACCAGGTTAATATGGAAGCGAAGAAACAAATTTATGCTAAAATTGTGAAAATACAAGATGTAGTAAATGTAAATTCGATAAGAATAACCCAAGCTAATGCACTTAATGCATGAAAGAATATCCTTACTTATATTAAGGTGAATGCTTATCTGAATGTTAAGAAGGATATTTTCCTGACTTAGATAATAATTGCTAAAGTTGTAGTTCTAAATATGATCCTAATTGCAATTAATGTGATAGTGAAGTTTGCCACTCTTGCTCACCTAGTTCAGATCTTTTTTTGTATAATAATACTTGTGTGGAGTCATGTCCAGATTTTTATTATCCTTCTTATCAAGATATAAAAGAATGTAAAGTGTGCTTAGATTCAAATTGCAAATAATGCAATTTTTTAGACCCATCAAAATGTTTAAGTTGCTCAGGGTCATATTTATTTAATGAAACTTGTGTTGCTACTTGTCCTTTTGGAACATTTGTTAATTAATAGGAAAACAAATGTGCATATTGTTTCAGTTAATTTAGTAGTTGTCAAGAGTGTACTGAAAAAAGTTGTATTTCTTGCATAAATAACTTATTTATCTTAGAAGACATTTAGTAATGTGTTTCAAGCTGTCCCTTTAACTATATTGATTCATCTTTAATAGTGAATTCTCCTTAATCTAATCTAAATTCGAATTTAAGCAATAAAAAAACCTGCTAGAAATGTGATAATTAAAATTGCAATACGTGTGACCCAAGAGATACAAAAAAATGCTTAAGCTGTCCATAAACCACAGATAATTCACCAAATTAATATTTGTATAATTAGGATTGCATATAAAATTGCGATTTTTATGTGAATTTTGCTACAAACGAGTGTTTTGATTCTTGTCCAAATTATTTACTTTAATTAGAATAACCTAAGTCATGCTAAGAATGCCCATAATTTATTTAAAGCAGAGAATGTGTTAAAGAATGTACTTCAAATACTTATATAGATTAAATTCATTAAAAGTTATGTGTGGTTTGCTAAGATTAATATGATACTAACTGTATATTGTGTAACTCATAATAATGTTCAAAGTGCTCTTAAGGCTTTTATCTCTACAAAAATAAGTGCTACAGTTAATGTCCTGAAAATACTTTCATTGATAACGAAAATTATAATTGTTTAGATAAATGCACATATCCTTTAGTCATAATAAATTCAAACGTGTGTAGTAAAGCCTGTCCTTTAGGATAGTTTAAAGAACCAATTAATATGTAGGATGAAATTATTTGTGGAATATGTGATGAAAAATGCATAGAATGTACAGATAAAAGCTCATTTTGCACTGTTTGTTCTCAAGGTAGTGGATGGGATTGCTTAGATAAAGAAGATTTTCATAAATTTATTAGGAATCAGCATTATGAGTAACTAAACAATGAAAGTGAAATTAAGATATTTGATGAATTAATAACAGAAAATAAAATTTTTTAAAGAATTATAGCAATTACTTGCTATCTTAGTATAGCAATATGCTTAGCTTTTATATTAGGAAATCACTCTTTTATAGGTGTTTTTTGTATTTATTATATTTAAATATTTTAATTGATTGGCAATTATGTTTTAATAGAAGCTCAAGAGTTTAAAATTGTGAATGAAGTCCTAACTAAATACCTTCTAGCTTTCAATACCTTTAATCTAATTCCTTAACCTTTTGAAAGAGAAATTTATTCAAATTTAGTGACATTCTTTAATTACAAGACTTTAATAATAGATATTCACAATATATCAAAATATTTTTACATTAATAATTTATATCAATTAAGCTTTCTTTTAATAGCAGTGTTTACAACTATAATTCTTTCATTAGGAAAGAATTTAAAATTATTTGGAATGTATTTCAAGAACAATATAATACCAAAAATCTTTTTAGTAAGCTCTAATATGATTATATTATCATCACTAAATAATATAATAAACTGCACTTATCTTTCTATTTTAGATAGAATAATGATTTATGGAGGCATAATATTTTATTTAGGAGTTTTTTGTCATATAATATATACAGTCTACGAATACAGGATAGAAATTACTTTAATTTAGAATAATTTATAGAAGTTTTTCTTGGTAGAAAGTCTTGAAGCTCATTTCTCAAGAAGAATATTTTGGATTCTATTTGAATTTAGAAAAATAATTTGCTGTGTTTTTGTTGTCTTATATCATAAATAAACTATATCAATTTGGTTATCTTTAGCCATTAGCTTGGTTTTTATTTTGTTTTTAACTTTATACTAACCTTTCAGCTCAAAGCTTGAGTCAGCTTTTTTGGTTTTCTTGGAAATAATTTACTTAAGTTCTTAGCTTATTTTGGTGTTTATGAGCTAAATAGATAGAATAGAAAGTAATTTTAATTTTTCATCAATTTTTAACTTACAATTTTTTTTAATAAAAAGAATTAATAATGATATTTGCAGTATTTCTGTTATCCTCTAACACAATTATTATTTTCTTGGTAGGAAGGAAAATGTATTTATATTTATAACAAAAAAGGAATGAATATAAGAATTAGTAGCTAACGAATTTTGAACTTATTAAGTTAAATGAAGTGTCTATTATGAAATCAATTGATAACTCCTTTAATCTTAAAAAAGAAATGGCTGTTTACTATAAGTAAAAAGTAAATGAAAAAATATGAATAAAATATAGATAAATATTTCAAAATAAATTTATAAAATTATTTATAAATTGTTTTTTTTATTATTAAATTTGTAAATAAATATTTAAAATTATTAAGATTTCTAATGAAAAAATAATTTTCTTATTTATGAAAATAATTTATTATTTTTTATTTTAATTTTTCCAAAAATTGTTAAAAAAGTTATATCTAAATTACTAAAAATAAAACATGTATTCAACATTAGGATATTTTCAAAAGTAGAAGTTTTATATTAAGATATTATATGCACATATTTAGACTTATTTAATATTAATTTTAAAAAATTTAAAAAAATAATTTGAAAAAAATAGTAAATAATAGTTATTTATTGATTTATTAAATATATTTATTAACAAAAATAATTTTTTAAGATATTATTTACATAAATTAAATCAAATTTAACAAAAAAAGAAAAAATTTTAGGCAAATTATAAATTAAAAATATTAAGAATATTAAAAAAAATAATATCTTGTATAATTATTAAAGTTAAAAAATTTTAAATTATAAAAAAATAAAAAGAAAATATCACATTTTTTGATACAATCTATTAGAAAGAAATAGGAAAATTTAAATTCAGCTAAAATAGTGTAAATGATGTAAAATAAATGAAATAAGATATAAAAATAGAATTATGGAATATAGATAAAAAATTTTTATTAAAAATAGAATATTTGACTTTAAATTGATTATTTTAAGGTTTTCTATTATAAAAATTCAAAAAATTTTATTTTTTATTTATGTAAATAATAGAATTTTTAATAAGCAAATTTGTTAATGAACTTAATTCGATAACCTTTGATTTTTTTATATAAATGATTAACTAAAATACATAAAAGATAGTTATTAAAAATATTATGAAAATTATATTTTGCTTGCTTTTTAATTAAATTTTAAATGTAAAACACTTATTTTGCCACTTTATTTACTTAAAAAACAAATATTTTTATTAAATTTCATGTATTAAATGATTTAAGTCAATTATTTTACATAAAAACTAATGTTATTATTAACTTAAGATGAAGTAATCATAGCAAACTATAGAAAATTTTAACTATTACAAAGAAAAGATGCTATTTCAAATTAAGTATAGTTAATTAATAGTAAAATAATAAATAAATTGAATTTTTTTATGGTGGATTTTAAATTTGTGTGGAAGATAATCATTCTTATTCATGAAATGAATTGAAATGATTGCAATAAAAAATTTATATTGTTAATATTAATAAAAATATAAATTATTAAATGTTAAGCTTATTTGTTAAGTAATTTAAGTATGTTTACCCCACCTAAGATACCTTGAGTTTTTTAGGTTGATGTAAGAATCTTAATTTAAAAACCCTAAATAAGTAATTCGCACTTAATTAATACTTCCTTTCATTAATCAAAACTATAATAAAAATAATCTTTTATAGATTTTAGAATCAGACTTTTTATTTCTAAGACTTCAATTTAATTAATCATTTCTGAAAAAAGATTACAAAATCAACGGATAGTTATATTTGTTTTAGTGGCGTAGGATATGACTCTTTTTAACTTACACATTTTCTCATATATCTAGTGATACAAATTAATTTTAAAATTGAGGCCTATAATTATAAAAGATCTTTACAATCTATAAAGTATATTAATAAATAATTATAAATATAATTTTCCGCAGCTAAATTACATGGATTATTCCATAAAAAAATGATTTTAGATTAACAAAACCTAAAAAAATTAAATATTTGTATTATTTATTTATTTAAATATATTTGTTTTTTAATTTTTCATTAAATAGTGGTAATAAATAAAAAATCAATTATATGGTGAAGCAATTTCAATCAAAAAAATAAAAAAAATTGGAATTAAAAATAAGAAATATTAATGTAAGCTAAAAAATATATTACAATTATTATTGCTACTTTCTCTTAAGATAAGATTCAGCAAAGTAGTTAGTAAAGTTATATAAATATTTTTTTTCTTTCTTCTTTTGCTAACTATATAAGTGGCTTACTTCTTATTGTCTTTATAAATTTTAAACAATCAAGTATATTAATATTTCCATTTATAAAAATTTAGAACTTTATTAACAAATTAAAGATAGATTTGAGCAGAGTAAGATTTTTATAACTATAATATCTAAATAATATATTTAATTCATCTATCTATATATAGCTAAGAGTTGATAATAATTTATTTTATATAAAAATTAGTAGAATCAAATTTAATCAAAATGAAAAAAGTAAATATCATACTTTTTTACTCCATTTCTTTCTTAATCTTTCTATGTTTTGGAGGTAATTTTATTATAATATTATTTTTTACTATTTATACATGTTTGCTTTTATAGATGATAGATTTATTAGTTATATAGATGGAAGCTAAAATATGGGTTTAAATACATTTAATTGTCCAAATGCAGCTCCAGTTTAGTTTAGAAAAAAATATTATGGAATATTTGATTAAGATACTTTATCTAAATCACCTGGTGCAAATGTAGGTTATTTTAAATTTGATACTCCTATTCCTCATTATGAAAGAGAGGTGAATATAGATTTTGTTTATCTTAGAGGTAACGGCAATAACCAAATAACAATTTAGTTAGATGGAATTACTAAAAGTTAATTTGGAATAGATAAAAATTAATTTTAAGTTACTAAATTGTGCGATAATTAATACAATCTTTTCAACATGTTGGCATATAAAGAATTTGAATAATATTTAAAATGTAAATTAAACTTATTTTACTATTTAATTTTGTATGTGATGATAAAAATAATTTTTCTAGAATTTTATTAATATCTATTATTTATTTATTTAGCTATTTATCTTTATAATTTTAATAAAATTCAATCTATTTTTTAATTTAAAAAACCATCTTTAAAATAAGTATTTTCAAAAAAAATTTTATTCTTTATTAATAATAAAAGATAGACAAAAGTATGCAATGAATGGGAATTAAATCATTATACGTGTTAGTGAAACAGATTATTGGTCTAATTTTAGAGCCTTATTAACTAGCTCAATTTAAGTAAATATAAATACTTGCCATCCTTCTTGCTTGACATGCACTGATTCAAAAGAAAATTCATGTATAACATGTACCTCTTAAGCTACTTTAAAAAATGGTAAATGCACCTGTAATTCAGCATTCCTTTTTTAGGATGGATAATGCGTTCCTACTTGTGACTAAACAAAACAATACTTCAAAAAATAAGAAAAAGATATTATATGCACTTATATCAAAAATTGCCTTTCATGGGATATCACAAATTAAAAGTGCTTATAATGCTAAAATCCTATGCTCTCTTAATAAGATAAGTGTGTCAGTAGTTGTTCTAGTGGATTTGAACCTGTATTAAATAAAAAAACCAAACTTACAGAATGCCTTTTAATTGATAGATATCTAAATGGTAACATTATCTTAATAATTAATTTAAGCTTTTGCTTACCCCATAAACATTCTAAAAATTTTAATTAGATTTTATTATCTTCAATAGAAATGTACAATATAAATTAATTAATAATTTAAATCTTCAATTAATTAATTATATTTTTTGATAATAGTATCATTTTAACTATTCGCTTTTCATTCAAATGAATTCTCAGGCATAGAAGCTGCGAGCATAAGTGGGTTATCTCCTTATTAATTTGTTACTTAATATGACTTAGGCTCTATAGTCTCAAAATGCGGAAATCAATAATTATATGGTGGATTTTTTATAAATAGATATAATAGTTAAATAACCTACAAATTCAATGCAGATAGTTTTAAATTTGTAAAAATTAATTTTAAATACATTTTAATAGATTTTCCAAAAAATACAGATTCTTAAATTCTAATTACTCTCAATAATTAAAAATAAAATATTACATTAACTTAATCTCAACTTTCTTAAGCAACTGATATTTGTGGATTTGAAGGTTTGGAAGTTTTTGGAACTTTTTCTCTCTATGCTATTTCTAATTCTTAAAATAATACTTTAAATATTTTGAATTAAAATAGTAATGCTTATTTTGGAGTTAGAGAAATATCTATATATACTTTTGATGTAAAATATTTTTTATTTATAAATTCTATTCTCAATTTATATTTTTTAAAAAGTGCTTATAAAACAATTGCAAGAACTGCACTTTAAATAACTTAGAGACCACTTGCTAAACATGTGTAGTAGGATACTACCTATAATCAAATACTTGCATTTAATGTAACCCTACCTGCTATGATTGTTAAAATTCATCATCTTGTATTTCGTGCCTTCCTATTTAAGGATTAACTCTTAACAAAAGTAATTAATGCGTTTGCTAAGAATATTATTTTTTTGATTCAGTTAACACTGTTTGCTCTGCTTGTAAAAATCAAAAATGTTTAACTTGCTAAGAAAATGATTCTACTTAATGTATTTCATGCAAACCTCCTTTAGCTCTTCTTGCTACAGATTGTGTTGAAAGCTGTGGAACAGGGATGGCTGTAAACTAAAGTTCAAATAAATGCTAAAATTGCATTTAGAATTGTTCTAATTGCGATAATAATCTTTTATCTTGTAATAAATGTTAGAATGGCTTCTTTTTTTTGAGCGATTAATGTTAACAAAATTGTCCTGATGGTTATTATGGTGACGTGTAGAATGCTATTTGTATTCCTTGCTCACAATCTGAATGTGTAAATTGTGTTTTCTCAAAAGATATTTGTACTAAATGCTAAAATAATTTCTTAGTAGATATAAATTCAAGCAAATGTATATCTAATTGTTCTTTTAATTAATATGCTGATTAAGGATATTGCAAAAATTGCTCTTAATTATACTAAAATTGTGCTTCTTGTGACATAACTAAATGCACTAAATGTATTGATAATTTTGTACTTAGTGTAGATTAAAAATTATGTCTTAATCAGTGTCCAATAGAAACAGTTCAAGTAAATTAATAGTGTATTTAATGTAAAGCTAACTGCAATTTGTGTGATTCAAATTTAGTTTGCTAATAGTGTAGTACTGGATTTTATTTATATTAAGGATAATGTAGTTAGACATGTCTGCCACAATATTATCCAGATTAATATAATAAGTGCTAGCCATGCTCAAATTTATTTATGAACTGTTCAACTTGTTCATCTAAATAGTGTTTAACTTGTGATGTTAATAGTAATTATAAATACCTTGATGTTAATTAAAAGTAATGCGTTGAAAATTGTGAAATAGGATAGTTTCTGGATTCAAAGAATCAATGTCAAAAATGTTAAAATATTTAATGTGCAACTTGTAACTAATCTAATTCTAGCATATGTCTTAGTTGTGATCCAAGCAATTCTAGTGGAAATATATTTTTAGATTAAAGTGGAAATTGTGTAAAGTAATGTCTTTTTGGATTCTTTGCAGATTTAAATAATGTGTGCTAAGATTGTAAATAATATGATACAAATTGTATTTTATGTAACTCTAAAATATGCCTTTAATGCAAAGATAGCTTTTGCCTTCAAATAGATAATACTTTGCAATCTTCATGTAAAGCATCAAATCCTAATTGCAATTAAAATAATTGTCCAAATTATTGCTTAGCATGCTAAAATGATATATGTTTAGCTTGTTCATAAAATTTCTTTTTGCTAAATGGATAATGTGTTAGAGAATGTACTGGACCATAGTATTATGCTAATTATTAATAATAAACTTGTGATTCGTGTTCTTAAAAGTTTGGATAAGATTGCCTTGAGTGTAACTAAAATTCTTGTATTAAATGCAACTAACCTAACCAATATATCTTCAAAAGTCAATGTAAAAATAGCTGCGGCGATGGATACTATGTAGATAATAATAATTTTTGTTAACCTTGTTCGAATAATAATTGTCTAAGTTGTAATCCATTAAATCCTATTTAATGCTAAACATGCCCAAATTCTAAATCTTTACTTTAAAATGGGGATTGTGTAAGTTAATGTAGTTAAGGATACTACTAGAATTTAGATTAATGTTCAGCATGCTCAAGTAATTGTTCTATTTGTAATTCTAGCTAATGCTTAATGTGCAAATAAAATTATAAATTAGATGTCACATAGTAAAATTGTATTAATACAGCATGCCCTCCTGGTTAATATTAAGGTCAAAATTATTTTGGAAGTGATGCATGTTTAGATTGCTCAAAATTATTTGATAACTGTATTGAATGTACTTCAAATTAATGCTAAAAATGCAATTCTTAAAAAATACTAAATTCTTCTAATAATACTTGTATTGACTCTTGTCCAGATAACTATTACGCAGAGAATAATGTTTGTAAATAGTGTACAAATCCATAGTGCAAAACATGTAGCACCTCTGTTTGTAATTCTTGCTTTTTAAATGGCTAAAATCCTTATCTGAATGAATAAGGAAACTGTGTTAGTAAGTGCAAAAGTACTGAGTATTTAGATGAAAAAAATTTAAAATGTATATCGTGTTCATCAAAGTATGGTTCATCTTGCTTGTCATGTAATTCTCAAGCATGTATAAAATGTGATAAAAACTAATTTATAAGCGATATAAATAATAATTCGTGTGTCTCTACATGCCCGTCAGGGTAATATGGAAATACTACAACAAATTTATGCTAAAATTGTGAAAATTCAAGATGTAGTACATGCAATTAGTAACCAAATTTATGTGATAAATGTATAAATTAATACCCTTATTTATTTTAAGGTTAATGCTTATCTTAATGCCAAGAAGGATATTTCCCAGATTAAGATAATAATTGTTAAAGTTGTATTTCTAAATATGACATTAATTGTGCTTTATGTGATTTAAAATAATGTAATTCTTGCTCGCCAAGTTCTAATCTATTTTTATTGAATAATAGTTGTGTTAGTACTTGTCCAGATTTTTATTATCCCTTCTAATAAGATATAAAGATTTGCAAATAATGCTAAGATTCTAATTGCAAATAGTGTAATATCTCAGATCCATCGAAATGTTTAAGCTGTTCAGGTTCATATTTACTAAATGAATAATGCAATAAAATTTGTCCTTATGGAACATTCCCTAATTAAATAGACAACACTTGTACATATTGTTACAGTAAATTTAGTAGCTGCTAGGAATGCACTGAAAAGAATTGTATTTCTTGTTTAGAAAATTTATTTATGTTGGAAGATACTTAATAATGCGTTTAAAGTTGTCCAGCTAACTATATTGATTCATCTTTAATAAATAATAATCCAAATTCAAATTTAATTTCTAATTCGATAAACAAAAAAGTTTGCAAGAGATGTGCTAACTAAAATTGTAATACTTGCGATCCTAAAGATACAAATAAATGTTTAAGTTGCTCTTAAAGCTTGGAAAACTCTCCATTAATTTATTTATATAATAAGGATTGCATATAGAAATGTGATTTTTATGTGAATCTAGCTACAAATGAGTGTTTTGATTCTTGTCCAAATTATTTGCTGTAAATAGAAAACCCAAAGTAATGCCAAGAGTGTCCTTAATTTATTTAAAGCAAAGCATGTGTTAAATAATGCACTTCAAATACTTACATAGATTAAACCCACTCGAAGTTATGTGTGGTGTGCTAAGATTAATATGATAATAACTGTATCTTATGTAATTCTTCTAAATGCTTAAAATGCTCTTAAGGTTTTTATCTATATCAGAACAAATGCTACAGCTAATGTCCTGAAAATACATACTTTGATAAAGAAAACTATATTTGTTTAGATAAGTGTATTGATCCTTTAGTTTTAATCAGTCCTAAACAATGTAGTAAGAACTGCCCTTCTGGATATTACAAAGAACCAATTAATTCACAAAATCAAATAATTTGTGGTTTATGTGACAAAAAATGCAAAGAGTGCTTCAAAAAAAGCTCATTTTGCACTGTATGTTCCTAAGGGAGTGGATGGGATTGTTTAGATAAAGAGGATTTTGATACATTTTTAAAGAATCAGTATTGTGAATATCTAAAGGAAGAAAGCTAAATTGAAAAATGTAGCAAAATAGTAACAGAAAGTAACACTTAAACTTAAATCATAGATATTACTTCTTATATTAGTGTAGGAATATGTCTGGCTTTAATATTAGGAAATCACACATATATAGGTGTTTTTAGCATTTATTACATCTAAATATTTTAATTGATAGGTAATTATGTTTTAATAGAAACTTAAGAATTTAAAATTGTAAATGAAGTATTAACAAAATACTTTCTAGCTTTTAACATCTTCAACTTAATTCCTTAACCATTTGATAGAGAAAATTATTAAGATTTGTTGACATTCTTTAATTATAAGTCATTAATTTTGGATATCCATAATTTGTCAAAAGAGTTTTACTTAAATAATTTATATTAATTAGCTCTTCTTTTTATGACCGTGTTGGGAACTGTGATACTCATAAATACAAAGCATTTAAAGCGAATAGGAACTTATTTCAAGAACAATGTATTACCAAAATTGTTCTTAGTTTGTTCTAATATGATATTATTATCATCTTTTTATAGTATAGTAAACTCTAGCTATTCTTCTACATAAGATAGAATACTTATTTATGGAAGTCTGGCATTTTATTTTGGAGTTTTTTGTTACATAATATATACTGTTTATCAATATAGAATTGAAGTAACTTTAATTTAAAATAATTTATAGAAATTTTTCTTGGTTGAGAGTCTTGAAGCTCATTTGTCCAGAAGAATATACTGGATTCTTTTTGAGTTGAGAAAATTGTTTTGTTGCCTTTTTGTTGTCATATACAATAAACAAGTTATATCAATTTGGGTATCCATAGCTATTAGCTTTGTTTTTATTTTGTTCTTAAGTTTATATCGCCCTTTTAGCTCAAAGTTAGAGTCTGGATTTTTGGTCTTCTTAGAAAGTGTTCACCTAAGTTCTTTATTGATATTAGTTTTTATGAATTAACTTGATAATATCGAAAGTAAATATTTATATTTTATTTTTATCATTAAAATTTTTTTAATATAAAGAACTAATGACAACTATTGTAGTATTTCTATTATCTTGTAATGCAATTAACATTTTCCTTTTAGGTAGAAAAATTTACTAGTTCGTATAACAAAAAAGGAATGAATATAAAAATTAGTTACAAACAAATGTTTAGAACATAAAACTAAACGAATTATCTTTTATAAACTCATTTTCAAAATCGATAGATCTTAAAAAAGAAATGGTTGTTTGTTTTAGATAATAAGAAAAAATTTAAAAATAAAATTGATAAATAAGCAAAATATATTTCTAAATTAATATTGAACAATAGCAAAATATGTCACTATATTCTATGAAATTATTTAATTAACAATATTTTAAATTTATACTTTTAAAATATTTCATATATATTTATGTATTAAAAATTTATTTTAAGTCTTCATTTATTTTTTATAACTCAATATATACATTAATAAAGTACACCAAAAAGCCAAGATTTTATAAAATTAAAAATGAAATAAAATTATTTATTTGTTTATTTAACTAAAATTAACTTATTGCATTAAATTAAAATATTATAAATAAAATTTTACTAATTTCAGAATTTTTATAAACTTATAATTATAATTTAATTAGATATGTCAAGGGGTAGAGCATATATTTAATTTAAGCAGTAATTAAATATATTTCTTATTTCAATAAATACTTAAGTTTAAGGTGAATTTTAAATGATAAAGCAAAATGTTTCATCTATGAAATAAGTAAATTAAATGAATAATTGCCATGAAAATAGAATTTTTAATTTAAATATAAAGTATGTTAAGAATTTAGGTCAAGAAATAATATAAAAAATTAGAATACTTTAAAAATTACTAATGAGTGGTTGAAAAAATTTAGGACCATTTGTCTATAGGACATGAAATAGTAGACAATCTATATTGATTAATGGAATAAATATTTTTATTATTAATCTATTTTTATATTTAAAAATAAAAAATAGATTTAGGTTTATATATTTAAGCTAGTAAGAGAGGAGGATATTTGGTAATTATTAACAAGGATTTTTGAAATTGTGATATATTTTTATTTTCAAAGGATTTTAAGGAAAATAAAATTTGAGTTGCGTCATTTATAATTCTTTTTACCTTACAATTATTAGCTTTGATATGAGTATATTAATTAAAAAATAAAACAAATATATTTTTTCAATTTACAGAGAAGAAGATTGGATATGTGAAAAAGTAATAATTACAAAGTAAAGCAAGCAAGCTAAGAAATAAGTGGGAACTTAATAAAAAAGAAAAAAGTTAAATTATATTATTTATAGATAAAGATAATGAGAGCTTACTTAATTTCTTCGATTTGATATTTTAGTATAGAATAAAAGAATTTCATTAATTTATACTTTAAGTCAACAAAGAAAGATAAAGTCTATTTTTTATAGCGAATTTTATAAATTATAACATTATTATTTTATGCATTTTTAAAACAGATTCCTTTTTTGATTTAAAGTTTACTAAAATAAATAAAAGTTGATAGAAATCTCCACAATTAAAATTTTTAATAATACAAGTACTATATAAGCAGAGTAAGATTATTTAAAGTAAAGCATTCAAACATTTGATTTTGCTTGATTAATTCAAATACATGAATTACTTTCTGAATTTATAAAAATTTTTAATTAAGAAAATATAATCAAATCAAATAAAAAGCTAAAGTAAATGAAAAAATTTAATATTTTTGTATATTACTATATTTCTTTATTCTTCTCTACATGCTTTGGAGGTAAATATATATTAATAAATCATTCTTATAGAGTTTACATTATATTTATTTAAAGAAGATAGATTTATTAGCTATATAAATGGCAATTAAGACATGGGCATCATTAAATTCAACTGCCCAAATTCAAATTCAGTTTAGTTTAAAAAGTAATTCTATGGAAATCCTCTTGGATCAACAGATACTTATAATTTTAAATTTGAAACTAATATTCCTCATTTTGAAAGAGAAGTTAATATAGACTTTATTTTTTTCAGAGGTGATGGTGACAATTAAATAACAGTTTACTTGGATGGAGTAAAAAAAAATAAATTTGAAATATATTATCCTTTCTAATTAAAAGAATTATGTGATTCATCAATGAAATGGCTCAAAAAAGCTTATAAAGAATTCGAATAGATATTAAAATGTAATTTTATATTATTTTAATATAATAAAATAAATTCATAATAAAAAATATTTTTTATTCACAAAATAAATAATTAAATATCCATTCAATAGAAAAAATATTTATAAAATTGAATTTAACTTTTTCTAAATTATTATAAGATCGAAAAAAATATTAATAGAGTGAGAACTAAATTTAAGTATCAGTAAATGAGCATGAGAAATTTTTCTATAAAGCTCTAGTTATTAGTTCTATATAAATAAATATAAATACATGTCATTAATCGTGTTTAAGCTGTACTGATTCAAGTATCAACTCTTGCACTTCATGCTCTTAAGATGCTAATTTTTAAAATGGCAAGTGTTATTGTAAAGATTCAGGTTATTTTTTCTAAGATGGGTAATGTGTTAAAATTTGTAGTAATGCCCAAGGTTATCACTAAAAAATATATTCAGAATAAGTATGCACTTATATATAAAATTGTTAATCATGGGATATCGAAAAATAAAAGTGTGTAAAATGCTAAGGTTTAATGTTTTCATAGTTAGATAAATGTGTAAATAATTGTTCTTCAGGATTCTAACCTGTATTAAATCCTGAAACAAAATCTTAAGAATGTCTTTTAATAGACAAAGACAAAAAGGGTAATAGTTTTTTTATAAAATTTCAGATTTATTTTGTTTACTTACTTACTTACCTTCTTCTAAATTAAAAAAATTTTTAATAATAATTTTATCCTCTAGCATTTTATTAAATATTCGTATATTTTCATTATTTAAACATATTAAAATAATACTATACTCACTCAATAAGGATTCACTAGGGGAACTGAGTTTTTAATGTTTTTTAAAAGATTTTGTTTTACCAAATTTTTACTATAATTTAAAAAAATTCTACTTAATAAAAGAAAATATACATTAAATGTAGTTTATAAAGAATTAATTTAATATAAAAATAGTATCTCTAATATTATTAGCTTTTCATTCAAACGATTTTTCAGGTATTGAAGTTGATAGTATTAAAGATTTGTAAATTAAATCATTTATGAGCCAATAAAATTCAGACTCTGTAGTATCTAGATGTGGTGACTATTAATTGTTAGGTGGTTTTATTGTAAATAAATAGAATAGTTTGATAAGCTACAATTTCAAATCAAATGGCTTTAATTTTGTGAAGGTTTATTTTAAATATATTATAATTGATATTCAAAAATAATCATAAAAAGCAGATTCTTTAATTTAAGTTACTCTAAATAATATAAAAAATAATATCTATTTAACTGATGAATAGATTTAATAATCAAAGGATATTTGTGGTTTTTAAGGTTCTGAGGTGATTGGTACATTTTCTCTCCTAGTTAACTCTTAGAGTTTAAATAGCTTAACCATATTAAATTTAAATATTTTTAATTTAGAATTAGGGAGTAATAAGAATATTTATTTAGGTGTGAGAGAAATTACAATATACGCTTTTAATGTAAGTATTTATTTTATTTTATTTTATTTAAAAATATTAAATTATTGTTTTAATGAAATAAATCTAAGTGTTTATAAGATAATTGCTAAAGCTGTACTCTAAGTAGTGCTTAGACTACTTGTACAGAATGCCATACTGGATATTATTTATAAGATGGAAATTGTCTCTAATGTTATCCTACTTGTTTAAATTGCTCTAACTCACATTCTTGCACTTAATGTCTTCCTGTTTAAGGCTTAACTTTTAACAAAGATAAAATTTGTGTCTGCTAAGATTCTTTTTACTTTGACTCTGCAAAAATTACTTGTTCCCCTTGTTTGAATAGTTAGTGTTTAACATGCCTAGAAACTGATTCTACTTAATGCTTTTCATGTATACCTCCTTTAGCTCTTCTAGACACAGGATGTGTTTCAAATTGTGGAACAGGAATGGCAGTCGACCAAAATACAAATAAATGCTAAAAATGTATTTAATACTGTTAAAATTGTGATAAAAATCTTTACTCATGTAATAAGTGCTAGAATGGCTACTTCTTCTTTAATAATTAATGTATACCTTAGTGTCCTGATAGCTATTATGGCGATATATAAAATGCAGTTTGCCTACCATGCACATAACTTTAATGCAAAATTTGTAATAACTCCTAAAATCTATGTACTTAATGCAAAGATAATTACTTTGTTGATTAAAATACATTTTAGTGTGTGGATAAGTGTTTAAGTACTTAGTATGATATATAAGGATTTTGCAAAGATTGCTCTTCATTATTCTATTAATGCGATTCTTGTGACAAGAATTAATGCACTTAGTGCAGTGGTAATCTTGTACTTAGCGTTGATTAAAAATAATGTCTACTTAATTGTCCAATTGGGACTGTATAAATAGATTAGCAGTGTAAAAAATGTAATGATAATTGTGCTTCTTGTGATTAAAACTTTATATGTTAAATATGTAACCCTGAATTTTATTTACATTTAGGAATATGCATTAATGCTTGCCCTCCTGGCTTTTATCCTGATCAGTAAAATTAATGTAAAATGTGTTCAATTTTATTTAGTAACTGCTCAATTTGCTCATCTAAAGAATGCTAATAATGTAACGATAATAATTTTAAATACCTTGACATAAATAAGTCATAGTGCTTATAAAATTGTAGTATCGGTTAGTTTTTCGATTCTCTAAATTAATGTTAAGCATGCTAAAACAAAGATTGCGCAACTTGCGATAAAAATGATTCTAGTTTCTGTTTGAGCTGCGACTCTAATAATTCTAATAGAAATATATTTTTTGATAAAACTGGAAAGTGTGTATAGTAATGTCCCTCTTAATTCTATGCAGATATAGATAAAAAATGCTAAAGCTGTACAAAATATGATTCTAAATGCATAGAATGTAACAGTTAATTTTGTTTGCAATGCGACATAGGCTATTTCTTAAATATTGATACTAATTTAAAATAATCAAGTTGTAGTTCAACTACTCCTTCTAATCCATGCACTTAAACAAATTGTTTACCTTGCAATAGCAATCAATGCTAAATTTGTTCAAAAGGCTACTTTTTGGATGATAATAAATAATGCGTTTAATAATGTAAAAATGGTTATTTTTAAAATTATGGATAATAAACTTGCGATTTGTGTTCTTAAAAATTTGGATCTGATTGTTCAGAGTGCAACTAATATTCTTGTATTAAATGCCTCAATGATAAATTTATTTACAAAAACAAATGTGAGGATTAATGTGGTGAAGGATATTATGTCAAAGAATCAGAATAGATTTGCCAGCCCTGTAGTAATACTAATTGCCTAACATGTGACCCAGTATAACCTAGTAAATGCAAAACTTGTCCTGTTTTTGGTAAAAACTTGCTTTATAATGATGATTGTGTAACCTAATGTACTGATGGATTCTTCGAAAGTAATAATGAATGTAAACGCTGCCTAGATAAATGTTCTGTATGTAATTCATCTACTTAATGCTTAAAATGTTAGAATAATTATATAATAGATCAAACTCAAAGCATGTGTATTAATACACCGTGCCCTACTGGCTAATACTAAGGTAAAAATTTTTATGGAGGTGATGCTTGTCTAGAGTGCTCCAAATTATTTGATAACTGTATTGAATGTACTTCAGATAAATGCTCAAAATGCAATCCTTAAAAAAAACTAAATACTTCCAATAATACTTGTAATGATTCTTGTCCTGATAACTATTACCCAAAAGACAATATTTGTCAATAGTGTTCAAATTAATATTGCAAAACATGTAATCCCTCTTCTTGTGATTCCTGTTTTTTAAATAGTTAATAACCTTATCTTAATGAAAAGGGTAACTGTGTCAGTAAGTGTGAAAATAATGAGTATTTAGATGAAAAAGGTTTAAAATGTTTAGCATGTTCATCAAAATATGGTTTATCTTGCTTGATGTGTAACACTTAAGCATGTATTAAATGTGATTCACAATAATTTATAAGTGAGGTAAATAAAAATTCATGTGTAACTACATGCCCATCAGGTTAATATGGAAATACATCAACTAACTTATGCTAAAATTGTGAAAATACAAGATGCAATACTTGTGATTAGTAAAACCCTAGATAATGCCTTTCATGCAAAACAGAATATCCTTATTTTAATGATCATTAATGCTTATCTTAATGCCAAGAAGGTTATTTCCCTGATAAGTAAAATAATTGCTAAAGTTGTAGTAAATATGATCAAAATTGTGCTTAATGTGATAAAAATTCATGTATTTCTTGTATACCTAGCTCTAATCTATTTTTATTCAATAATAGTTGTGTTAGTATTTGTCCAGATAATTATTATCCCTTCTAATAAGATATAATGATTTGCAAAAAGTGCTAAGATTCAAATTGCAAATAGTGTAATCTGTTAAATCCATCAAAATGTTTAACTTGCTCAGATTCATATTATTTACTAAATGAAATATGTATTAAAAACTGTCCTGAAGGAACATTTCCTAATAATAAAAATAAAACTTGTATATATTGCTACAGCTAATATAGTAATTGCTAAAAATGTACTGAAACGAAATGTCTGTCTTGTTTAGATAATTTGTTTATATTGGAAGACACTTAATAATGTGTTTCCAGTTGTCCACCTAATTATATAGATTCATCATTAATTTTTAATTCTTCTTAATCTAACTAAATAAATAAAAAAGTTTGTTAGAAGTGTGCTAATCCCAGCTGTTATACTTGTGATCCAAAAGATACTAGTAAATGTTTAAGTTGCTCTTAAATCTTGGAAAACTCTCCATTAATTTATTTATATAATAAGGATTGCGTAGAAAATTGTGATTTTTATGTGAATATAGCTACAAATGAGTGCTTTGACTCTTGTCCAAATTATTTGCTTTAAATAGAAAACTCAAAGCAATGTCAAGAATGTCCATAATTTATATAAAGCAGAGCATGCGTTCAGTAATGTAGTCCAAATACTTATATTGATTAAACCCATAAGAAGTTATGTGTGGTGTGCTAAGATTAATATGATAAAAACTGTATCTTATGTAATTCTTCCAAATGCTTAAAATGTTCTCCAGATTTTTATCTATATCAGAACAAATGTTACAGCTAATGTCCTGAAAATACATACTTCGATATAGAAAACTATATTTGTTTAGATAATTGTAATGATCCTTTAGTTTTAATTAGGCATAAATAGTGTAGTATGATTTGCCCTTCTGGATATTATAAAGAACCAATTAATTCACAAAATCAAATAATCTGTAGTTTATGTGACTAAAAATGCAAAGAATGTATCAAAAAAAGCTCATTTTGCACTGTATGCTCCAAAGGTAGTGGATGGGATTGTTTAGATAAAGAAGATTTTGATACATTTTTAAAGAATAAGTATTGTGAATATTTCAAGGAAGAGAGCTAAATTGAAAAATGTAGCAAAATAGTAACATAAAGTAGAGCTCAAACTTATATTATAGATATTACTTCTTATATCAGCATAGGAATATGTCTCACTTTAATATTAGGAAATCACACATTTATAGGTGTTTTTAGCATTTATTACATCTAAATATTTTAATTGATTGGTAACTATGTTTTAATAGAAACATAAGAGTTCAAAATTGTCAATGAAGTCTTAACTAAATATTTTTTAGCATTTAATACATTCAATCTAATACCTTATCCTTTTGAAAGAGAAAATTATTCAGATTTGTTGACATTCTTTAATTATAAGACTTTAATTTTGGATATCCATAATTTATCCAAGGTTTTTTACTTAAATAATTTATACTAATTGATTCTACTTTTCTTGGCTGTGCTTGCAACTATAATTCTAATAAATATCAAGCATTTATATAGAATCGGAGCTTATTTCAAGAACAATATCATACCAAAATTGTTTTTAATTTGTTCTAACATGATTTTATTATCATCTTTAAATAATATAATAAATTCTAATTATCTTTCTACATTTGATAGAATAGTTGCTTATGGTAGTTTGGGATTTTATTTTGGAATTTTTAGCTATATAATATATTTAGTTTATATTTACAGAATTGAGGTAACTTTGGTTTAGAGTAATTTGTAGAAATTTTTTTTAGTTGAAAGTCTTGAAGCTCATTTGTCTAGAAGAATATATTGGGTTCTTTTTGAGTTGAGAAAATTGTTTTGTTGCCTTTTTGTTGTGATATACAATAAGTAAGTAATATCAATTTGGGTATCCATAACTATTAGTTTTGTGTTTATTTTGTTTTTAACTTTATACCGCCCTTTTAGTTCAAAGTTAGAGTTAGGATTTTTAGTTTCCTTAGAAATAATTTTCTTTAGTTCTTAGATAGTATTAGTGTTTATGAGTTAACTTGATAGCATTTAAAGTAATTTTTTAATTTATTTTGAATTAAATATTTATTTAAATTTTAACCAAAAGACCTTATTTCAATCCTTGTAGTGTTTCTTTTATCTTGTAATGTCATTAGTATCTTTTTAATAGTAAGAAAAATTTACTAAGTAATATAACAAAAAAAGATTGAATATGAAATTTAATCATTCAATAAACTTAACCAGTTAAAATAAAAAGAAATGTCTGATTTGAACTCTTTTGCAAATTCTTTTGATCTTAAAAAAGAAATGGTTGTAAAATTTAAGATAAAAACAAAAAAAAGTAATTGAAAATAGAAATTTAATATGCATAAAAATTATTATTATATTAATATATAAAGTAATTAGCCTATGTTTTGTTGACTAAAAGAATATTTGATAATATAAAAAAACTTTTAATTTGTAATCTTAAAATAATTTATACTAAAATTTAATAATATACTTGCAATTACTTTAATAAATAATTTTAAATATAAAATAATTTTGAATTCTAATGATTTTTGAAAATTTTTCATTTTAGTGAATTTATTAAATAATATTTTTATTACCTTGATATCTCATATTAAAATGATATTTCTAATAAATTTCAATTATAAAAATAACAGGATCTTAATATAAATTTACACTAAAAAAAGAGGAGGAAATTGAGTGATTACTAAGAAGGAATTGTAATATAGTGATATATTTTTATCTTTAAAGAATTTAAGCAAAATAAGCTTTTGGTGCGTCATATATGATTATTTTTACCTTACAATTATTAGCTTTGATATATGCATATTAATTAAAAATAAAAACTAATGTTTACAATTTATAAAAAAGAAAATTGGGTATGTGAAAAGAAAATAATTACAAAGTAAAGCAAGCTAAGAAATAAGCAGAAACTTATTAAAAAAGATAAATTATACTATTATTGTGAATTTTTTAATGAAGATAATGAATGAGAGCTTATTTAATTTCTTCAATTTGATATTTTTGTTTAGAATAAAAGAATTTCATTAATTTATATTTTAAATAAGCAAAAAAAGATAAAATTTTATTTTTTAAAACTTATTATATAAATTATACTCTTATTATTTATGTATTTTTAAAATCCCTTATCTTAAACAGATTCCTTTTTTATTTAAAGCTTAAATAAAAAAATAAAGTTGATATAAGTCTCTATAAATCAAATTTTTAATTGTACAAGTGGTAATTAAGCAAAGTAAGATTATTTGAAAGTTAAGCATTCTAAAATTTGATTTTGTTTGATTAATTCAAATACATTAATTACTTTCTGAATTTATAAAAATTTTTATTTAATAAAATTAATTACATTAAATAAAAAGTTAGCAAATGAACAAATTTAATATTTTTGTATATTACTATATTTCTTTATTCTACTCTGCATGCTTTGGAGGTAAAATTTTATTAATAAATTATTCTTAATGTATTTACATTATATTTACTTAAAGAAGATAGATTTGTTAGCTACATCAATGGCAATTAAGACATGGGTGTCGTTAAATTCAACTGCCCAGATTCATAATCAGTTTAGTTTAAAAATTAATTCTATGGATCGCCTCTTGAAACGATATATACTTATAATTTTAATTTTGAAACAAATATTCCTCATTTTTAAAAAGAAGTTAATATAGATTTTATTTTTTTCAGAAAGAATGGAAACAATCAAATCACAGTTTCATTGGATGGAGTAAATGAAAATAAATTTGAAATATATTATCCTTTCTTAATTTAAGAATTATGTAATTCAAAATATGGTGGGTTAAAAGAAGCTTATAAATAATTCGAATAGCTATTAAAATGTAAATTAATTTAATTTTAAATAAATAAATTCATAATAAATAATAATTTTTATTCACAAAGTAAAACATTAAATATGCATTCAATAGAATAAATATTTATAAATGTGAACTTTGAATCTTTGAAATTCATTCACATAAATTTGAATTTAACTTTTTCTAAATTATTATTAGATCGATAAAAATATTAATAAAGCGGAAACTAAATTTAAGTATCAGTAAATGAAAAAAAGCAAATGTTTAATTTTAAAGCTCTAGTTATTAGTTCTATATAAATCAATATAAATACATGCCATTAAACATGTTTAAGCTGTAATGATTCAAGTGCCAACTCTTGCACTTCATGCTCTTAAGATGCTAATTTTTAAAATGGTAAGTGTTCTTGTAAAGATTCAGGCTATTTTTTCTAAGATGGGTAGTGTGTTAAAATTTGTAGTAATGCCCAAGGTTATCACTAAAAAATATCTTCAGAATAAGTATGCACTTATATATAAAATTGTTAATCATGGGATATCAAAAACTAAAAGTGTATAAAGTGCTAAGGTTTAATGCTGCCATAGTTCGATAAATGTGTTAATAATTGTTCTTCAGGATTTTAACCTGTATTAAATCCTGAAACGAAATCCTAAGAATGTCTTTTAACTGACAGATATAAAAACGGTAATCGTTTTTCTATAACATTTTAGATTTATTTTGTTTACATACCTTCTTCTAAATTAAAAAAATTTTAAATATTAAATTAACTCTTTAGCATTTTATTAAATATAAGTATATTTTAATTATTTAAACACATTAAAATAATACTATACTTATTCAATAAGGAACCCCTAAGGAACTGTATTTTTAATGTTTTTTTAAAAGATTGAATAAATGAAAAAACATTTTTACTAAAATTTAAAAAAATTTTACTTAATAAAAGAAAATATACATTAAATGTTTTTATAAATAATTAATTTAATATAAAAATAGTATCTCTAATATTATTAGCTTTTCATTCAAACGATTTTTCAGGTATTGAAGTTGATAGTGTTAAAGATTTGTAAATTAAATAATTTATGAGCCAATAAAATTCAGACTCTATAGTATCTAGATGTGGTGACTATTAATTGTTAGGTGGGTTTATTGTAAATAAATAGAATAGCTTGATAAGCTACAATTTCAAATCAAATGGCTTTAATTTTGTGAAGGTTTTTTTTAAATATATTATAATTGATATTCAAAAATAATCATAAAAAGCAGATTCTTTAATTTAAGTAACTCTAAATAATATAAAAAATAATATCTATTTAACTGATGAATAGATTTAATAAGCAAAAGATATCTGTGGTTTTTTTGGTTCTGAGGTGATAGGCACATTTTCTATCTTAGCTAACTCTTAGAGTTTGAATAGCTTAACCATATTAAATTCAAATATATTTAATTTTGAATTAAAAAAAGGGAGTAATAAGAATATTTATTTAGGGGTGAGAGAAATTACAATATACGCTTTTAATGTAACCATTTATTTTATTTAAAAATATTAAATTAATTGTTTTAACTAAATAAATCTATAGTGTTTATAAGATAATTGCTAAAGCTGTACTCTAAGTGATGCTTAGACTACTTGTACAGAATGCCATGCTGGGTATTATTTATAAGATGGAAATTGTCTCTAATGTTATCCTACTTGTTTAAATTGCTCTAACTCACATTCTTGCACTTAATGTCTTCCTGTTTAAGGCTTAACTTTTAACAAAGATAATTTATGTGTCTGTTAAGATTCTTTTTATTTTGACTCTGCATAAATTACTTGTTCTCCTTGTTTGAATAGTTAGTGTTTAACATGCCTAGAAACTGATTCTACTTAATGCTTTTCATGTATACCTCCTTTAGCTCTTCTAGACACATGATGTGTTTCAAATTGTGGAACAGGAATGGCAGTCGACCAAAATACAAATAAATGCTAAAAATGTATTTAATACTGTTAAAATTGTGATAAAAATCTTTAGTCATGTAATAAGTGCTAGAATGGCTACTTCTTCTTAAATAATTAATGTATACCTTAGTGTCCTGATAGCTATTATGGTGATATATAAAATGCAGTTTGCGTACCATGCACACAATCTTATTGCAAAATTTGTAATAACTCTAAAAATCTATGTACTTAATGCAAAGATAATTACTTTTTTGATTAAAATACATAATAATGTGTAAATAAGTGTTTAAATACTTAGTATGCCATTCAAGGATTTTGCAAAGATTGCTCTTCATTATTCTATTAATGCGATTCTTGTGACTAGAATTAATGCAATCAGTGCAGTGGTAATTTTGTACTTAGTGTTGATTAAAAATAATGTCTACTTAATTGTCCAATTGGGACTGTATAAATAGATTAGCAGTGTAAAAAATGTTACGATAATTGTGCTTCTTGTGACTAAAAATTTATATGTTTAAAATGTAACCCTGGATATTATATCAAAGAATCAGAATAGATTTGCCAGCCCTGTAGTAATAGTAATTGCCTAACATGTGATCCAGGATAACCTAGTAAATGCAAAACTTGTCCTGACTTTGGTAAAAATTTGCTTTAAAACGATGATTGTGTAACCTAATGTACTGATGGATTCTTCGATAGTATTAATAATGAATGTAAACCCTGCCTAGATAAATGTTCTTTATGTAATTCTTCTACTTAATGCTTAAAATGTTAGAATAATTATATAATAGATCAAACTCAAAGCAAGTGTATTAATGCACCGTGCCCTACTGGCTAATACTAAGGTAAAAATTTTTATGGAGGTGATGCTTGTCTACAGTGCTCCAAATTATTTGATAACTGTATTGAATGTACTTCAGATAAATGCTCAAAATGCAATCCTTAAAAAAAACTAAATACTTCCAATAATACTTGTAATGATTCTTGTCCTGATAACTATTACCCAAAAGAAAATATTTGTCAATAGTGTCCAAATTAATATTGCAAAACATGTACTCCCTCTACTTGTGATTCCTGTTTTTTAAATAGTTAATAACCTTATCTTAATGAAAATGGTAACTGTGTCAGTAAGTGTGAAAATAATGAGTATTTAGATGAAAATGGTTTAAAATGTTTAGCATGTTCATCAAAATATGGCTTATCTTGCTTGATGTGTAACACTTAAGCATGTATTAAATGTGATAAATAATAATTTATAAGTGAGCTATAATAAAATTCGTGTGTACCTACTTGCCCATCAGGTTAATATGGAAATACATCAACAAACTTATGCTAAAATTGCGAAAATACAAGATGCAATACTTGTGATTAGTAAAACCCTAGATAATGCCTTTCATGCAAAACAGAATATCCTTATTTTAATGATCATTAATGCTTATCTTAATGCCAAGAAGGTTATTTCTCTGATGAATTAAATTAATGCTAAAGTTGTAGTAAATATGATCTTAATTGTGCTTAATGTGATAAAAATTCATGTATTTCTTGTATACCTAGCTCTAATCTATTTTTACTCAATAATAGTTGTGTTAGTATTTGTCTAGATAATTATTATCCCTTCTAATAAGATATAAAAATTTGCAAAAAATGCTAAGATTCTAATTGCAAACAATGTAATCTGTTAGATCCATCAAAATGTTTAACATGCTCAGATTCATTTTATTTATTAAATGAAATATGTATTACAAAATGTCCTGAAGGAACATTCCCTAATAACAAAAATAAAACTTGTACATATTGCTACAGCTAATATAGTAATTGCTAAAAATGCACTGAAACGAAATGTTTGTCTTGCTTAGATAATTTATTTATATTGGAAGATACTTAATAATGTGTTTCCAGTTGTCCACCTAACTATATAGATTCATCATTAATTTTTAATTCTTCTTAATCTAATTAAATAAATAAAAAAGTTTGTTAGAAGTGTGCTAATGCAAACTGTTATACCTGTGATCCAAAGATACTAGTAAATGTTTAAGTTGCTCTTAAATCTTGGAAAACTCTCCATTAATTTATTTATATAATAAGGATTGCGTAGAAAATTGTGATTTTTATGTAAATATAGCTACAAATGAGTGCTTTGACTCTTGTCCAAATTATTTGCTTTAAATAGAAAACCCAAAGCAATGTTAAGAGTGTCCATAATTTATATAAAGCAGAACATGCGTTCTGTAATGTAGTTCAAATACTTATATTGATTAAACCCACAAGAAGTTATGTGTGGTGTGCTAAGATTAATATGATAATAACTGTATCTTATGTAATTCTTCCAAATGCTTAAAATGTTCTCCAGATTTTTATCTATATCAGAACAAATGTTACAGCTAATGTCCTGAAAATACATACTTCGATATAGAAAACTATATTTGTTTAGATAATTGTAATGATCCTTTAGTTTTAATTAGGCATAAATAGTGTAGTATGATTTGCCCTTCTGGATATTATAAAGAACCAATTAATTCACAAAATCAAATAATCTGTAGTTTATGTGACTAAAAATGCAAAGAATGTATCAAAAAAAGCTCATTTTGCACTGTATGTTCCTAAGGGAGTGGATGGGATTGTTTAGATAAAGAGGATTTTGATACATTTTTAAAGAATCAGTATTGCGAATATTTCAAGGAAGAAAGCTAAATTGAAAAATGTAGCAAAACGCTAACATAAAGTAGAGCTTAAACTTATATTATAGATATTACTTCTTATATTAGCAATGGAATATGTCTCACTTTAATATTAGGAAATCACACATTTATAGGTGTTTTTAGCATTTATTACATCTAAATATTTTAATTGATTGGTAACTATGTTTTAATAGAAACATAAGAGTTCAAAATTGTCAATGAAGTCTTAACAAAATATTTTTTAGCATTTAATACATTCAATCTAATACCTTATCCTTTTGAAAGAGAAAATTATTCAGATTTGTTGACATTCTTTAATTATAAGACTTTAATTTTGGATATCCATAATTTATCCAAGGTTTTTTACTTAAATAATTTATACTAATTGATTCTACTTTTCTTGGCTGTGCTCGCAACTATAATTCTAATAAATATCAAGCATTTATATAGAATCGGAGCTTATTTCAAGAACAATATCATGCCAAAATTGTTTTTAATTTGTTCTAACATGATTTTATTATCATCTTTAAATAATATAATAAATTCTAATTATCTTTCTACATTTGATAGAATAGTTGCTTATGGTAGTTTGGGATTTTATTTTGGAATTTTTAGCTATATAATATATTAAGTTTATATTTACAGAATTGAGGTAACTTTGGTTTAGAGTAATTTGTAGAAATTTTTTTTAGTTGAAAGTCTTGAAGCTCATTTGTCTAGAAGAATATATTGGGTTCTTTTTGAGTTGAGAAAATTGTTTTGTTGCCTTTTTGTTGTGATATACAATAAATAAGTAATATCAATTTGGGTATCCATAACTATTAGTTTTGTGTTTATTTTGTTTTTAACTTTATACCGCCCTTTTAGCTCAAAGTTAGAGTTAGGATTTTTAGTTTTCTTAGAAATAATTTTCTTTAGTTCTTAGCTAGTATTAGTGTTCATGAGTTAACTTGATAGCATTTAAAGTAATTTTTTAATTTATTTTGAATTAAATATTTATTTAAATTTTAACCAAAAGACCTTATTTCAATCCTTGTAGTGTTTCTTTTATCTTGTAATGTCATTAGTATCTTTTTAATAGTAAGAAAAATTTACTCAGTAATATAAAAAAAAAAGATTGAATATGATATTTAAGTATTCAATAAACTTAACCAGTTAAAATAAAAAGAAATGTTTGATTTGAACTCTTTTGCAAATTCTTTTGATCTTAAAAAAGAAATGGTTGTAAAATTTAAGATAAAAACAAAAAAAATTAATTGAAGATAAAAATTAAATATGCGTAAAAATTATTATTATTAATAAAAAAAGTAATTAGTCTATGTTTTGTTGACTAAAAGAATATTTGAGAATATAAAAAAACTTTTAATTTTTAACATTAAAATATTTTATAATAAAATTTAATAATATACTTGCAATTACTTTTAATAAATCATTTTAAATATAAAATAATTTTGAATCATAATGGTGTTTGAAAATTTTTTATTTTAGATAATTTATTAAATAATATTTTTATTACCTTGATATCTCATTTTAAAATGATATTTCTAATAAATTTCAATTTTAAAAACCAGTATCATTTTGAAAAATTCTTATTAAAAATTTATAAAATAAATATCAATCTTTAAATATGTAAAATACAATTATAAAATAAAGAATATAATATCAAAATTTTTATCTTGAAAATATTTTATATAATTAGTTTTCTTTGAGAAAGTTATTATCTAAGTTAATTTTTAAGTATTTCAATATTTCTATTAAATCACGTTTAGATCTATTTTTAATTAATTTGTGATAAGGCCCATTTATTTTGGAAAATGTACACTCAATAAATGCTGTGCTTGTTGGGAATAGAAAAAATAAACCTAGAATAAAGGTTATTTATGTTATCTTATTCAGTAAGTATATCTAATTTTAATTATATTTTATTTCCAATCAAACTGTTATTTTTATAAGATTTATTGACTCTCACAAATTCTTATAATAAAAGAAAATAAAATGATAAAAGATATTAAACAAATTGATGAGAGTCTAATTAATCTAAATATTTAAGCTTAAGATAAAATAAAATTAAGTTAAGCCTTAAGATATTTAGAAATAAAGTTAAGCAAAAAGCATAATAATAATAAAGTTAAGAAATTGAAATAGCCCATCTTTTATAATTTTTAAATTAATTTCATTTTAAAAAATGAATGTGGATTTTAATAAAAAGTTTTTTTAAGTTAACTCAAGAAATAAATAAGTTATCATATAATAAATATTATATTCATAATTATGTATTATAAATTAACAAAATTATAATTATTATTTAATCATTTTCAGATACCTAAACTTTTAAAATTATTATTTTTTAAAAGATATTTCCCAATTGAAACTTTTTAATAAAATGATTCTATTTATTTGAACTATATCGTAATGTATTAAAAAATTGATATTAAATTAGTAATTTGAGGTAATGAATTAACAAAATTATGGATTTTATATTATTTACATATACCTAAACTCTTAAAACTACTTTTTTTAAAGGAGAATTCCTAAACAAAAATGAATGAAAAATAATAAAATATTACAACAAATAAACAATTTGTTAAAAAAAAAACCTTGAAATTATATTGGTAATTTTAAATTAAAAATTAACAAAAATATGATTAATTTTTATATACTTTAAGAGCCTTATATCGATAAGCCCCTTCCCATCTTCTTTATTTTTGAATATTAATATCATTTTATTAATTCAATTAAATTAAGAAATTATGGTTTTTAGAATATTTAAAATATATTTTACAACATAATTATTAAACTAAGGTTAATTAACAAATATTTAAATTAATTATTCACAATTCTTAATATAATTTGAAAGGATAATTTTCTTAATTTCTTAATCCACATAATTAATTACATATTTTTTATAAAATTTACTCACAAGTAAAAATAATCTTTACAGCTAAAAGTGTTTTTAAATTAAAAAAAGTTTATTTTTTTTAGATGAGAACTTCGATTTTTATATCTGTAACTCGTCTTATTAAAATTCTTTAAAAGATTCAATTCATTTAATGATTTGATATTTATTACATAAATAATAATTAAAAAAAAAATTTAAAATGATAATTAGAGGCCTTTTCATTTTTTGGATTTTAAAATTATCCCTTGAATGTAAAATTATTTCAAAAGGAATTTAAATTAGAATTTTATATCATAAAAGTTGAATATTTGTTATAGTCGTTCTTTACATAAAATACAATACCTAGTGCTGAGTTAAATTGGAAGAAAAGTTAATGCGCTAATTGTAATGGATACCCATCTCAAACCTATACTTGCTAGACTACTTTTTTCTCTGAATTTAGCTAAAATTAAATTTTTGGCATACTTGATTTATATAACAGTTATAGTTTTTAGTTCTCTGATGGTATTATTCCACATTATTAAATCTCTATAAAAGTAGACATATTACTTTTAGAGACAGTGGACACAACTGATAGCTTTTAAGTAATAGTGCTTGATTAAAGTAATCAGCTATTTTCTTCTAGTTATACAAAATCAAATTATGATGATGGTTATAAAATCTGCTCCAATTAAAAAGATACTTTAATTCGTTTTTCAGAAATTATAAATCCATCATATTAATTTACTTTAGTATTTCAATCAAAACTTAATTAAGATTATACAGACGAAGGTTTTGGAATTAAAAATCTTTACATTTATTTAAATACATGTCATCCTTCATGTTCCAAATGCGATGGGCCAAATAGTGTAAATTATAAAAGAATGATTCTAAAATTAAATAGAATTTTATTAAAATTAGAATAATTGTTTGAGTTGCTAAGAAATTTCGAAATATGATTCTGCAAATAAAACGTGCTAATAATGTGATAATGGATAGCTATATCATTAAGGCTATTGTGTAGCAGCTTGTCCCAGCTAATTTTAAGCTGATTTAACAAATTAAATTTGTTTAAAATCGAATATTTATTGCAATAACTATAACTCTTCTACTATGAAATGTGATAGTTGTAATTCAATATCTTATTTAGTTGATGGTGAATGCGTAAAAATTATTTCTAATTATCAACCACTAAATTCTGGAAAAAGTAATACCTTTCAAAATTTATTTTTATATGAATTCTTAATGATTATTTTTATAAATAATTTTTTGTTTTTATCCACAAAAAAAGGTTCCGAAATATTATTTAAAAGCCTTACATTAGATAATTTTGCAGAAATCACTGTAAGCAACTACTTGTTTTAACTTAATAATTTTTTAGATGATTTTTATGATAATAAAAAATTAACTTAATCAACTGTAACACTTTGTGGGGGTTATTAAATATTAGGAGGAGCTTATCTTGCATCAACAGGAGCTTCAATAGAAAAATCCTTTGCCAATTTGTAAAATAATAAATTAATTTTATTTTTTAAATATATACAAAATTTTTGTAAACTCTAGAAAACCACATTGGAAGATAGATATAAGCTTTGTAGCTTTTAAAATAGATTAATGGTAAACACCCAGTAAAATTTACAATATTTTAGTTTTAGTTGATTAGAATGGTACTACAATTGATGAACAAGTACTTGAATAATCGCCAAATATTTGTGGTAGAAATAACTATAGTGATCAAATTGTTTAGATTACAGTATAAAATTTACAACATAATTTACAAAATTTAAATATAAAAATAACAACTGACTTAAATGATAATTCAAGCGTTCATTCCTTCGGTATTCGAGAGTTCTATGTTTAAATCCATTATGTAAAATTTAAATTTTATTGTTATATTTATATTTACTATTTTATTCTATTTAATAGTGTCCTGACCCAAATTGCCTTGCTTGTTCTGATATCAATAGTTGTACTTCTTGTCAGATACCTACTTTTTTATATTAGGGTACTTGTGTTAGCAAATGTTAAGATGGTTTCTATGGAGATAATATTTCTAATTAATGCTTATAATGTAATAAAATTTGTAAAACTTGTATTGAAAAAGCTGATAAATGTTTAAGTTGTTAAGATTCACTTTATTATTAATAATCCATCAATACATGCGTTAAAGCATGTGATCCAAATTAATATGCAGATAAAAATAATTAATGCCAGCCTTGTAACATTAATTGTAATACATGCAATGGAGGTGAATTCAATAATTGTTAGTCTTGTTATCCAAAGAAATATTTATAGTCATCTATAAATACTTGTGATGGTTAATGTTATAGCAATTAATATGCAGATGATCAAACTAGTTTATGTACTTAATGCGATACTTCTTGCAAAACATGTTAAGGAAAGTCATCTACTTGCACTAGTTGCAATGATGGGAGATATTTGAAACTTCCTGAAAATTAATGTGTTGTCAAATGTGATTTAGGTTTTTACGAAGATAAATCAACTAACACTTGTTAAAAATGTCATTCTAGCTGTTAAGGTTGTAATGGAGGCTCAAATAATAATTGTACTTCTTGTTAATCACCAAATTTTTTATAGCAATTAACAGGAAAATGTGTTAACGATTGTGGTAGTAATTATTATGGTGAAAAATCAACGAGTATTTGTACTATCTGCCATAAGTCATGTAAAGATTGTTTAGGAGGAACATCAAATGATTGTCTAAGTTGCAATGATGGAACATTTTTATAACTCCCATAAAAATAATGTGTTGTAAATTGTGATTTAGGATATTATGGAGATCCTTAAATAAACTCATGTTAAAAATGTAACCCCAACTGTAAAGGCTGTAATGGAAGCTAAAAAAATAACTGTACTTCCTGTTAACCACCATAATTTTTATAATAATCAACTGGAGAATGTGTAAGTGTTTGTCAAAGTAATTAATATGGTGATATATCATCAAGTATTTGTGCTCCATGTAATAAATAATGCAAAACTTGTTTTGGTGGATCAAATAGTGACTGTTTGAGTTGTAATAATGGAACTTTTTATTAATAATCTCTTAATTAATGTTTATCTATTTGCAATAGTAATTAATACTAAGACACAATCAATAATACTTGCAGTAGCTGCCACCAAAATTGTTTAACATGCTTTGGACCTAATTTAAATTAATGTTTATCTTGCTAATTGCCTCTTTATTTTGATAAAAATACAAATTAATGTACAAATACCTGCAAAAATGGATTTTATCCAGGTTTATTTAATAATTTACCAATTTGTTTAACTTGTGAATCTGCTTTTGGAGAAGGCTGTATTCTTTGTGATTAAAAATAATGTAATAAATGTAGTTAAACATTTTTTTCCAGTGGAATTTATTGTGTTGATAAATGTCCTTAAAATACTATTACTTCGTTTAAAGATATGACTTGTAGTTAAAGTTGTGAGTAATCCTTTGTAGTTCAAGATAATGTTTGTTAAAGCAGTTGTAAAGAAGGTTACTATGCTTCCTCTCCTTAATTAATATCAAATAACCTTATAAGAAAGTGTGAAAAATGTGATAGTTAATGTAAAGAATGTCAAAAAAGTTCCGATGATTGCACAATTTGTAGTGACGTGCAATCAACAGATTGTATGAGTGAAGCTAGAAAGTCTTAATATATACAATTAAAAATATGTGACTCCTTTGGACTTTCTAAATCATAGGCAGATTGTTAATAATCAGTTTCATCATCGCAAGATAAATATCATATTGAAAATGTTGTAGGATTTATATCATTTTTTTTCATGATACTTTTATTTTTAAGTGGCTATAAATTTGTGGGTTTTTTAAGCATTTATTACATTTAAGTAATTTAAATGATAGGAAATTATTGCTTGCTAAATATTGATTCTCTTTATTTGACTAAAGAGCTTGCTTTAAAGTATGCCTTAACTCATAATTACTTTAATTTAATTCCAACTCAACAAATCTTTCATAAAAATGAAAGTATGAAAACTCTCTTTTCAAGTCAATACTATCCTATGTTAATTAAAGTATAGCCTTTGATGGATTTATTACTTTTAAACTTTTTTTATCAAGGTTTCATAATCGTCACTTTGTACTCTATTTACTTTGGATTCTAACTGTTTTAATGCAAAAATAAAATGAAGTAATATTTAAGATATAACATTATAGTAAAAATTTGGATGATAAGCTCAAACTTGTTATTAATAAGCTTTTTTACTAGCAAATTTTATGAAGGTTCAACTGTTTAGTTTTATGAAATATATTTTTTTATAGTAATTTTAGTTATTTACTTGAGCTATATATTAAAAAGTTTAATACAAATAATAAATTATGATTGCAAAAAAGAATTAGGACAAACTTCAAATGATTATTTATTTATAGGAGTAAAAAAGTAGTTTAATTAGAGATTATTTTGGATGTTTTTCGAATTAAGAAAATTGATTATAGCTTGCATTATCGCGTTTAATTAGGGAAAGGAATCTATTTACCTAAATATTAGCTTAAATATGGTATTTATTTTATATTTAATTATTTTCAAGCCTGTAAAAAGTAAGTGGAGAAACTTCAATATAGTATTTTTAGAACTATTTTATACAGCAATAATCTCTTTACTTTTGATAGCCAATACTCAAAATATTGCTTTAGGTAATTTAATATTTTAGATTCTAAAATAATATTTTTAATAAATTATTTTATAAATTATTTGATAGTAATAATGTACATGCTCGTAATGTTTCACTTGTTTTTCATGGTACAAGCTATTATTTATCTCCTTATAGCTTTTCATAAGAATTACTCATTGGAAAGTATAAAAAAGAAAAAATAATTACATAAACTAAAAATATACTAAATTGATCCTTTCTAGTAAATAACTCAAGAATTTTAACTTTCTCAATATAAAACTATTCAGTCTCTATAGTAAAAAAATTAATATTCAGAGAAATTTAGTAGAATAATTAGGTTAAAGCCTTAAGCTCATTTATATTGAAGATATATTTCTATAAAGATTGAAAAAATAAAAATTTCTTCAAATAAAAGTAAACTAAATAAATATTTAATTATTTTGTATTTAAATTATTATTTTTGTTTATTTAATCTCTTAAAATTTATATTTCATAAAATAATAATTTAAATTGAAAAATTTACTAAATTTATATCTTATTTTGTTAAATAAAAAATTGAAAAACATTTTAAATTATAAAAAACATTTTTTATAACTTAAAAATATTTGATAAATTTTTTCAAAAACAATAATTGTGATTTAATCAATGTTGATGATCTATTCAAATTTTAGTAATAGAAGAAAATAGATTAACTTCTTCACTCAAAATAAATTAATCAGTTCTTTGTAAATTGAATAAAATATTTGCAGTCTTTTTATAATTTTTTTTGATATTAAAGCTAAATGATATTTGTATATATTTTATATTTTCTTAATTAAAGATATGTCTTTCAATGTTAAAACCAGTAACCTTCATTAATTTAAAAAAACATTACTCTAAGATATTGTGGATTTGATTATACGCAATCTAAATTAAAAAAAATTGATTTATGGCTTTAATTTATGAGGTACTATCACCTTTAATAAAATGTAACTACACATATTTACTCTTTTACATATCTGGTTTTTATAATTTTTGTATTATAATTTTATAAAATTTATTTGCTAAAAAACTCAAAAATATGAACTAAAAAATTTGTTTTCTCATTTTTATTACTTTAAAAATATCATTTCAATGTAATATCAATTTAATAAAAAATTTTTTAATATTTAATTTTTATAATTCAAAAAAGATGAATATTTATTGGAATCTTTCTTTGCATAACCCACAATAACTAGTTCGGAATTATTAAATTGGACTAAAGTATTGATAAAGAAATGCGACTATTGCAATGAATATCCAACTTTAACTTACACCTGTTAACAAACTGATTTCTCTGAATTTAATTAAAATTAAATTTTTGGCATATTAGATGATGAAAATACATACACCTATTAATTTTAGAATGGAATTATTCCACATTACTAAATTTCTATTAAAGTAGATATTTTACTTTTAAGGACAGTAGATCCAGAAGATGGTTTTTAAATAGCTTTGTCAGATTAAAATAATAATCAATTATTTACTTCTATCTGGTATACAAAAAATCACTATACAGATGGGTATTTAATTTGTTCAGAAAAGCCAGATACTCTAATCCGCTTTTCAACAATATTATCACTTTCATCTTATAATTTTAATTTAATATTTCATTCAAAGCTTGATTAAGATTATCCAGATGAAGGATTTGGAATTAAAAATCTTAATATTTATTTAAATACTTGTCATCCTTCTTGTTTTAGATGCGATGGACCAAATTATGTAAATTAAAGATATCTTAAACTAATGGAATATAAAATTTTATAAAAATTAGAATAATTGTTTAAGTTGTTCAGATAGTTCCAAATATGATGCATAATAAAAAACTTGCTAATAATGTAGTAGCGGATAATTTTATCACTAAGGTCTCTGCATATCATCTTGTCCTGCTTAGTTTCAAGGAGATTAAAATTATATATGTGTAAAAATATAAAATAATTGCGATAGTTATGATTTATCTATGATGAAATGCAATAGATGCAAGCCAATCTCATTTTACATGATTGATGGTGAATGTGTGTCATAAATATCGTAGTTATATAAACCATTAGTTTCTGCAGCAAGTTAAATCTTTAAAATTTATCTTTTACTGTTTTATTTATTTTTAATTCTAAAAATAATTTGAATTTTTATTATCATTAAAAAAGATTCAGAGATATTATTTAAAAGTCTAACATTAGACAGCTTTGGAGAGATCACTGTCAGTAATTACTAGTTTTAAATAACTTTTTTTGATGATTTCTACTACGAGAAAAGATATACTAATTCAACTGTAACACTTTGCAACATATACCAACTTTTAGGTGGTGCTTATCTTGCATCTATAAATTCTTAAATTTAAAAATCTTTTACTAATTTGTAAAAAATAAATTTATTTATTTATTATTTTTAATCAAATTTTTTTTACTTTAGACAGCCTCATTGGAAAATAGATATAACTTTTGTAGCTTTTATAATAGATTAATGGTAAATTCTTGATACAATTTATGCTTTTAATGTAACAATTGATGATTAGTTAATTCAATTTTAGAAAAATATTCTTTAACCACCAACATAAATTTGTGGTTTACAAAGCTAAAATGATCAAATTGTTTAAATTATTGCTTTAGATTAGCCACATCATTAATAAAGCTTAGATATAAAAATATCAACTAATTTAGATTAAAATTCAAGTGTACACTCCTTTGGTATAAGAGAATTCTATGTTTAAATCCACTATGTAAAATTTAAATTTAATGAACTCAATATAATATTTTTTAATTATTAACAGTGCACTATAACAAATTGTCTTTCTTGTATAAGTCTTACGGAGTGTATTTCTTGTGGTAATAACACTTTTTTATACTAAGGTTAATGTGTTAGTTAATGTGATGATAGTTTTTATGGAGATACTATTCAAAATAAATGTATTGCATGTGATAAAAGTTGTAAAACTTGTTATGGAGGAACAAGTAGTAATTGTTTAAGCTGTAATGATGGTTTGTTTTTTTAATAAACACTTAACTAATGTCTTAATAAATGTAACGTAGATTAATATGGAGATTTATAAACAAATATATGCAAACCATGTCATCAAAATTGTAAAACTTGTGATGGAGGAACAAGTAGTAATTGTTTAAGCTGTAATGATGGTTTGTTTTTTTAATAAACACTTAACTAATGTCTTAATAAATGTAACGTAGATTAATATGGAGATTTATAAACAAATATATGCAAACCATGTCATCAAAATTGTAAAACTTGTTTTGGCGGTTAATAAAACAACTGCTAATCTTGCTATTAATCAACTTTTCTATAGTAGTCGACAGGAGAATGTGTTAGCGTTTGTAACAGTAATTAATATGGTGATACATCTTCAGGTATTTGCACTCTTTGTCATAAATTGTGTAAAACTTGTTCAGGTGGATCAAATGACAATTGCCTGAGTTGCAATAATGGAACATTTTATTAATAATCCCTTAACTAATGCTTAACTCAATGTAACAGTAATTAATATAAAGATACAATCAATAACACTTGCTGTAGCTGCAATTAAACTTGCTTAACATGTTTTGGACCTGATCCAAATTAATGTTCATCTTGTTAATTGCCTCTTTATTTTGATAAAATTACTAATTCATGTAAAAGCTAGTGTAGTAATGGATTTTACCCTCAATCAATTAATAATCACCCAGTTTGTTTAACATGTTAATCTACATATGGAGAAGGATGTATAATTTGTGATTAAAATTCTTGTATTAAATGCAAATAGTCTTATTTTACTTATGGAGCTTAATGTGTAGATATATGTCCATAAAATACTATTACTTCTTTTATAAATAAAACTTGTAGTCTAGAATGTGATTAACCATTCGTACTACAGGATAGTATATGCTAAAGTACTTGCAAAGATGGTTACTATGCATTTTCTTCGAAAAGCATATAAAATAACATGATAACAAAATGTGAATAATGTGATAGTAAATGCTAGAAATGCCAAAACAATGTTAATGACTGCACTGTTTGCAGTGATATACAATCTATTGATTGTATGAGTTTAGAAAGATAAGGTTAATATTTAAAATAAAAAATATGTGATACTCTAGGGCTTTCGGACTCATAAACAGATTGTGAAAACTAAATTTTATCTTCATAGGATATGTACTTAGTTGAAAATATCATAAGCCTTATTTCTGCTTTATTTATGATAATTGCTTTTGTAAGTGATTATTAATTTTTGGGCTTTTTAAGCATTTATTATATATAAGTTGTATAAATGATTGGAAACTATTGCTTGATAAATATAGATTATCTATTTATGACCAAAGAACTGGCTTTAAAGTATGCTTTAACCCATAACTATTTTAATTTAATTCCAATAGAACAATTCTTTCCAAAAAGCGAAAGTATAAAAACCCTCTTTTCAAGTCAATATTATCCTATGCTAATTAATGTGTAGCCTTTGTTGGATTTGTTATTTTTAAACTTTTTTTATCAAGGTTTGATTATAATCATATTACACATTATTTATTTAGTCTTTAAAATATTTTCTTGTAAAAATAAGCTGGTTCAATATTTAAAATTTAACTTTTTAATAAAAATCTGGATGATATGCTCAAATATGTTTCTTTTAGGTATGTTTACTAGTAAATTTTATGATATATCTAGTCTTAAGTTTGGTGAAATATTTTTTTTTGTTACAAATTTACTAATTTACTTGATTAATATTTATAGAAGTATAAGATAAATAAAGTATTATGATTGGATGAAAGATTAGATTTAAACTTCAAAAAAATACTTACTTATAGAAGTAAATCAAAATCTAAAATAAAGGCTATTTTGGATGTTCTTTGAGCTTAGAAAATTTATTTTAATTGTCATTATTATTTTTCTTTAAGGAAAAAAATCAATTTATTTGAATATAAGCTTCAATATAGTATTCATATTATATTTGATATTTGTTTAACCTATTCAAAATAAGTGGAGAAACTTCAATATAATTTTTTTAGAGATATTTTATACTGTAATAGTATCTTTGCTTCTGATTGCTGACACACTAAAGCTTTCATTAGGTATTTTTAATTTCTTATTTTTAAAATAATATACACGGTAATGATTCATATTAAGGCAATATCAATTTCAGTTTATACACCTTAGAAACCTTGATTATTTTAAAAATTTTATAAAAATAAACCTTAAAATATTTGGATTTAATATGAGAATTTACCGCGAATTTAATAATATTTTAATAATTAATTATAAAATAGTTATAATGTACTTGCTAGTCACATTTCATTTAGTTTTTGTAATATAAGCTATTATTTATCTTCTTATACAATTGTATAAACGCTATTTGGAGATAAAGAACAAGAAAAAAAAATCAGATCAAATAAAATACTTAGATCCATACAAAAAAATTAAAATAGAATTTTAAATTTCTAATGTTGAATCTTTTGATTTCAGCTTTTTAAATTAAAGCTGTCAAAAATAAAAATTAGTTAGATTCAGCTCATCAAAACCTAAAACTTTATAAAAATGATGTTTTTATTTAAATAAACCTATAATTAGATACGAATGCTAGTGAAGATTAATAGCTATTAAAAGCTATATTGTTGTAATTTATAAATTTATGTTTTAAATTAGTTTGCATTAATATTTATTAAGCCAGCGATTTTTTATCTTGCTGGTAATGAATGATAATTTTGTCTATTATAATTAGTTTATTATATTTTTTGAATAATATATTTTTAAAGTTTATTTATTAATCTACTTTTTATAAAGAAAAAATATTAATTATTTTAATGTAAAGCTTACAAAAATAAATATAAACTTTTTTGTATCTTATAGTAAAATAAAAGAAAATTTTCTCTTTCTTAAAAAAGTAAATTAATTAAAATTTAAAAATAAAAGGGATTCTTAATAGAATTATTTAATTTTTTAAAGAGAAATATAAGATAGCAATTCCAGTAAGTAGACAAAGCCAAATTTATGAATGAATCAGAAAAACGATATCTAGAAAAGTGTAATCTAATTGTTTAAATTATCTTTTAGAATCAAACTGATTTAATTCATTTTCCAAAAATAATAATAATTATTACAAACGAAAAAATAAATACAAAAATGAAAAATAAAGTTTTTTTTCTTCAATTTTTGGTTTTGCAAATATCTTTATAATGTAAAATTAAAATAAAAAAATTACTGATTTAAATAATTCATCATATAATTTTCAATAAATAGATGAATATTTGTTACAGTCACTCTTTACTTAGAATCCAATACCTGCAGCTGATTTGAGAAATTGGAGTAGAGTTTTGATAAATAATCACAATAATTAAGAGTATCCCTATTCAACTTTTACTTGTGTACAGTCTGCTTTTTCTGAATTTAGCTCTAGTTAAATATATGGTTTATTTGATTTAGAACATCAATACAGTTATTATTTTTCTAATTCTATACCCCACTATTAAATTTCAATAAAATTAGATCTTTTACTATTAATGACAGTAGATACTAATGATTTTATTTAAATATCAGTTTATGATAATAATCTAAGCTAATATACATATCTTAAATACTATACAAAATATAATAATTTTAATGACGGTTTTAATATTTGTTCTCCTCAATATTTAGATACTATGGTCCGTTTTTCAGCTATAATTAGTCCTTCTAAAAATTTTAGACTTATGTTTTATTCCCATCTTGATGAATTTTATTAAAATGAGGCATTTGGAATAAAAAACTTATACGTTTATTTAAACACATGCCATCCATCATGCTTAACATGTGATGGCCCTAATTATGTAAAATATTAATACAAATTTATAAAATTAAAAACATTCATTTAAAAATTAGAATAACTGCTTGAGTTGTTCTGATAACAAAAAATATAGTCCTAATTTGAAGACGTGTTCATTATGTGATAACGGATAATTATATCATTATGGTAATTGTGTAGATTCTTGTCCAGGTTTATTTTTAGCAGACTATATAAATTAAATTTGCTAAATTGCAAATAAGTATTGTGAAAATTATAACTCTTCTACTTTAAAATGTGAGAGTTGCAATCCTTTGTAATCATATGAAATTGATGGTGAATGTGTGAAATTAATTTAAAATTATAGTAAATTAATTCCATAATAATGTAATTGGATTTATTAAAATTTACATTTTTAAAAATTAAACTAAAATTATAAGCTTTTTTGACAAATTAATTTTATTTATTAAAATCATTAAAAATAGATACTAAAATCTTATTTAAAAGCCTCACCTTAGATACCTTTGGAGAAATGTAAGTTAACAACTACTAGTTTAAATTAAATAATTTCTTTGGGGATTTCTTTTATCAACAATATGCTGGATCTACGGTTACTCAATGTGGGAATTATCAAATATTAGGAGGAGCTTACCTTGCATCAAAAGGGGCATCAATCTAAAAAGTATTTACGAATTTGTAAAAGATAAAATCTAATTAATATTTAAATTAAGTTTATATTGTTTATAAATTAAGGCAGGCACATTGGTATATAGATATAAGCTTTATAGCCTTTAAGATAGATGATTGGTAAAATCATAAAATATATCTAGAGATTGATAACTAATAGGTAAATATATAAGAAACAATTCTTGATGGATCAAAAAATATTTGTGGTATGATAAACTATAATGATTAAATAGTTTAAGTTACAGCTTTAAACTTGTAGCATACATCATAAATTTTATCTATATTAATTTATACTGATTTAAATTAGCTCTCAGCTTTTCATTCTTTTGGTATAAGAGAGTTCTATGTTTAAATCCATTATGTAAAATATAAATTTAATGAAATCAATATAAATTATAATATTTTTAATTATTTTTGATAGTGCTCTTTAATAAATTGTCTTTCTTGTATAAGTCTTACGGAGTGTATTTCTTGTGGTAATAACACTTTTTTATACTAAGGTTAATGTGTTAGTTAATGTGATGATAGTTTTTATGGAGATACTATTCAAAATAAATGTATTGCATGTGATAAAAGTTGTAAAACTTGTTATGGAGGAACAAGTAGCAATTGTTTAAGCTGTAATGATGGTTTGTTTTTTTAATAAACACTTAACTAATGTCTTAATAAATGTAACGTAGATTAATATGGAGATTTATAAACAAATATATGCAAACCATGTCATAAAAATTGTAAAACTTGTTTTGGCGGTTAATAAAACAACTGCTAATCTTGCTATTAATCAACTTTTCTATAGTAGTCGACAGGAGAATGTGTTAACGTTTGTAACAGTAATTAATATGGTGATACATCTTCAGGTATTTGCACTCTTTGTCATAAATTGTGTAAAACTTGTTCAGGTGGATCAAATGACAATTGCCTGAGTTGTAATAATGGAACATTTTATTAATAATCCCTTAACTAATGCTTAACTCAATGTAACAGTAATTAATATAAAGATACAATCAATAACACTTGCAGTAGCTGCAATTAAACTTGCTTAACATGTTTTGGACCTGATCCAAGTTAATGTTCATCTTGTTAATTGCCTCTTTATTTTGATAAAATTACTAACCAATGTAAAAGCTAGTGTAGTAATGGATTTTACCCTGGCTTAATAAACAATCAGCCAGTTTGTTTGACATGTTAATCTGCATATGGAGAGGGATGTATAATTTGTGATTAAAATTCTTGTTTTTAATGCAAATCACCTTTTTTTGCCTATGAACTTTAATGTGTAGATATATGTCCTTAAAATACTATTACTTCTTTTATATATAGAAATTGTAGTCTAAGATGTGACTAACCATTAGTATTACAGGATAGCATATGCTAAGGTACTTGCAAAGATGGTTACTATGGCTCTCCTGCAAAAATCATATAAAATAACATGATATCAAAATGTGAGTAATGTGATAGTAAATGCTAGAAATGCCAAAATAGTGCTAATGACTGCACCATTTGTAGTGATATAAAATCAACAGATTGTATGAGTGAAACAAGAAAAGCATAATACTTTAAATTAAAACTATGCGATTCGCTAGGATTTGTGTAATAATAAAAAGATTGCTAAGATTTAACTTCATCAATCGATGATAAATACATAATTGAAAACGTTGTTTCATTTATATCACTCATTTTTATGGTAATTTTAGTCTTTACTGATTTAAAATTTGTGGGCTTTTTAAGCATTTATTACATTTAAGTAGTATAAATGATAGGAAACTATTGCTTGATAAACATAGATTCTCTTTATATGACAAAAGAACTTGCTTTAAAATATGTCTTAACCCATAACTATTTCAATTTGATTCCAACAAAATAAATTTTCCCTAAAAATGAAATCATGAAAACCCTCTTTTCAAGCCAATACTACCCTATGGTAATTAAAGTATAACCTATTATGGATTTGTTCGTTTTAAATTTTTTTTATCAAGGCTTGGTAATAATTTTATTGTACTCTATTTATTTGGGCTTTTAACTGTTTTCTTGCAAAAATAAAATGAAATAATATTTAAGACATAACTTTTTAGTAAAAATTTGGATGATCTGCTCAAACATGTTATTTATAGGTATATTTACAAGTAAAATCTATGAAGGTTCGATTATTTATTTTGAGGAAATATATTTTTTAATAATAATTATAGCTGTTTACATTATGTATATCTAAAGGAGTGTTAAATCATTAATAAATTATGGTAAAGTTAGACAAATATCCTAAGTGTCAAAAAAATATTTAGTTACTGGATTGAATAAATTTCTAAAACAAAGACTATTTTGGATGTTTTTTGAGTTAAGAAAGTTGATTATAGTCTGTGGTATTGTCTTTGTATAGGGAAAGGAATCTATTTATCTGAATATTAGCTTAAATTTAGTATTTATTTTATATTTAGTCTATGCTTGGCCAATAAAAAATAGGTGGAGGAACCTCAACATAATATTTTTGGAGCTATTCTATACCTCAATTATTTCTATTCTTTTGATTGCTAATAAATCAAACATTTCTTTAGGTAAATAAAATTAAATAAATATCTTACTTTTATAAAAATTTGTTTTATTAAATATATAAAATAATAGTTGTAGATTGCTTGCTTGTGGTTTTTCATTTATTTTTTGTAGTTTAAGTAATAATTTATCTTTTTAAAATGCTTCATGTAAAATACTCTAAGTAGAGAAACAAAGATTAATAAATGTCCTATAAATATAGAATAGATCCCATCCAGTAAACTTTATAAGAATTTCAGTTTTCACAATAAAAAACACTCTAGTTTTTAAAACATCAAAATTAACATTTAGAAAAATTTAGCAGATTACGAACAATAAGGCCTCAAACTTAATTTAGTTGAACTCTTCTTCATCATATAAAATTATTTTTATAATAAATATGAAAAATAAAATAATAATATTTCTGAATCTTCAATATTTAATGTTATGAAATAATATTTTATATTTACAAAAACATTTAAATTTACTATTAAAAATCTGTTAATTTTTTGTTTTGTTTTGTTTTATATGGCTTATAACTGGCTTTAATAAAATTTAATAGTAAAAATCACTATGTGTCAATAACTTCTATTACAAAAATTATTTTTTTTAAATAAATTAAAAGTTATGAGGATAATAACAAGAAACCATACGTCAAGGCTCTTTACAATGGAACAATTCTTATTAAATTTAACATTTTTTTTCTAGTTTTTTAGATAAAATAAATTTATTGAAATCAAAAATTTTCTTTTAATTAAATTGATTATTGAAATATTTATTTTATTAAAGAAAATATCTAATATTAAAGTTTTATTTAATGAGAACCCATAAAATTTAATTTCAAAATTTTATTTGTTTAAATGTCATAATAATTTATGGTTTTAAAAGTCAAGTCAAAGAGTTACTTCTTTTATTTCGTGATAATCTCTTTACTCATGGCGCTGCACTTTTTAAATACATTTCAAATTTATTTTTTATTATTTGTTTCTGATAATTATTTTATATTTCATAAATTCTATCATTTAATAGCATGATAAGATAAAAAAATAAAAAAAATACATTCTTTCAATATTTTTGTTTATTTAAATAAAAATTAAAAAGACTATCATATTTTTATGAATAGATAAATTAATAATAATTTATAAAGTACTGATTAATCTTATTCTTTAAAATTTACACCTTTTTATTTATGGGCACATGTTATAATATAAATTAATTGTTCAAACACAATTTTATAATTATTTTTAGTCAATTTGAGAAAGTAGAACTAGTAGTTTTACTAAGTCAGTATATACAGCTTTTATCGCGCGCGTACTTAAATATATCAAAAGAGTGGATGCTAAACTTGATACTGCGTTGTAAATTTATGCACCTGTTGAATCGTTGCTAAATATAAAACTGAAGCATAATTAAAGAGCTGCTAATGATAAACTGAGAATACCAATAAAGTAAGCAGCATATACAAATTTTGGATTACATTTAAAAGTACCTACTAAAAATAAAGCTATGATAATTAAATAGAAAATAGTTTAACTAATGTAAATGGCATTGAGATATATAATAGCATTGCTTTGAGAGTATTTAATATTAAATATCACCAAATTAGCAGTTATTAAGAAGATTAGTGTCACTAATAGATTAATAATAGAAATTATTGATTAAAATTTTATATTTAAACTCAGCTCTTTGCCACAATATGCAACATAACTTCCTCTAATTACTTGCTCACTTATATGTACATTTTCAGCAATCAATGGCTTCAATATTTTATTTTCACAAAACTAAGAAGAATAAATATTTGATTTACAAATCAATTGAATAAAAGTAAATCTTAAGGGTAATTAAGCGATCAATATTTGCAATAAAATAAACAAATATTAAATTTGTATTTTTATCTCTGAATTCAAGCCCCTAATTTTTTATTTGCAATATAGCACTTCAGGATTCACAATTTCTTGACCGCTAGGAAAACAAATCATCTAATCTTAAGGATGAAAAGGTAAATTCTAAATTTGCAGCTTATTATTTGGCGTGGTTTCATCCTAAAAATTATTTATGGATATATCATAATTTTATTTAACTTATTCATTTGGTATCTATAAATGTGGTTAATTATTTAAAAGCAGAGGAATTTTTCCTTTATTTTAAATATTTGTTGCTAAAATTTTATTGCTCATCTTTGAATATTTTTTTCTATTTACTTAAAGATTTGCTTTTTTAATTCATTATAAAGAAAATTTTAATGATTTGATATTCATATGGACTATTAACTTATCTAGAGGTCAGATTTTCTTTAAAATTCACCTCGGGTATTTATTTGAACAAAAAAGAATGTAAATTTATTCACTAATAATCTTTTACTAACTCTTTCAAAAAATTTCTGATCGAGAAAATAAAATAGAAGATAGTTATTTAATAAAAACAGTTGATTTGTTGTACTTTTTATATACTATGTATTTTCATAGTAAGGTAAAATAAAAAGCACTAAGAATTATTATTTGTTTTTTTATTATATCAATAAGTTTGTCAATTATATTAAAATTTATTTATCTTTATTTAAGAAGATAATCGTTATTTAAAATAATTTATTAAATTCCTTTGTTTAAACCCTTTTTGCCAATTTTATTTTAGAAATTAAATTTAAAAGATAAAACTATTTACATGAAATAAGATGAAGAAATAATTAAATTAAATTAAATTAATTAACAAACAAAAAAAATAAAATTATTTTTTCAAAGCTTATCTAAATAATTATTTAATTCAGGTATTTTAGCAGTCAAACCTTTTCTTGTTCTTATTTCAGTGACTATTTTACCTGATTTGGTTTCAGGATCTAAAGGATTTCCTTGTACTACCTGCCAATGACTGAATGAAAGGGCAGGTATAGCCTTACCTTAAGTTGCTGATTTGAGAGCTTGATCAAGACCAAAGCTTTCTGAAACAGGAATATGAGCTTGAATCATCGAAAGAGCTTCTTCATATTCTTCACCAACAACTATACCTCTTCTTTTGTTTAGAACTGCATAGATTGGGCCTTTACTATCATCAGGTATTCTTATGTCACATTAATAAAAAGGCTCTAAAATTTTAGGTTCACTCACATATTAGCACGCTTTAAAGAGTCTTCTAGCAGCTGGAGTTATCTGATTACTACGATGGTGGGCAGGATCTATATGTATGACAGCATCAGTAATATTAAAACGGGTATTTCTTAGAGGTTCATCACACAAGAGACCTTCCTTTGTACACCATTCAAATGCTGTAATTATTGAAGGTTATATTGCAGGCATTCCCTGAATACCTACTGTAAGATTAACAATGCAGTTTGTAGACTCTTTTTCTAAGGGACCAAAACACCATATTTTTTTTGCATCCTCTCTCTCCCAGTTATAAGTATTCACCAATGTATTTATTGTTTCTTAACTATTTACCTCTTGAATATTAATTTTGTTATCTGATATAGCAGATCCTAATGCCTCATCTAATGGGTCGCAAGTACCATATAAACGATTTAGTTTATTTGCTGTTTTAGCTAGACATGTTTAAGAGCTCTTTTCGCTAATTGTTTCTCTATATGAAACAGTTGGTTGAGAAGCAACTATTTTGATAGAATTATGTGTAAAATCATTAAGTTTTTCCAAGCAAATCTAAACATGAAGTTCACCTCCTCCTGCAACTACATAGGATCCTGTGTTTTCATCTATTTCTACTTAAACAAGCTAATCGTATTATTGCAACATTTTGAGACCCTCTAGCAAACGAGGAAGATCTTGCTAATTAGGAGTACTTACTGCAACTCTTAAAATAGGAGAGATCGTATATTTCATATTTCTAATATTATGAGCTGATTCAGAAGTAGTGAGAGTGCCTGTCTTTGTGAGTGCACTATCAATACCTAAAATTAATACAGTACCACCAGCAGGTACTGATTCTATAGCTTCTTGCTGCTTACCCATCATCAAAAATGTTCTTTAAATTGTTTTTATAAAAAGACCTTCTTTAGTTCCAGGTTTATAGTCAGGACCTTAAACTCTTACTTTCATTCCTTGAGTAATTGTACCACTGAAAACTCTACCGAATGCATAGAATCTACTAAGATCAGAGGTAGGTACCATCTTAGAAATATAGACCATCAATGGACCCTCTGAATTGCATTCTTTCATAGCTGTACATGCTTCATCATCTGCAGGTCCTTCGTATAGATACATACTGCGGTATTTCATAGCCTCTCGAGGAGAAGGTAAATGATCTTAAACCATTTCGAGAATTGCATCAGCTAGAGGTAGCCAAGCTCTCATAGATTTCTTAATTCTTTCTTAAACTTCTAATTATTTGAGTCTATCTAACTCTGCAGTAGTCAAAATAGTAGAAATATGAAGCTTTTCTACCATTTTCGAAAGAGTCTCAATATCTGCATTTGAAGAAGCAGAATAGTATTTATCTAAAGGAGCTAAAACGAATTCTATAAAAGAGCGCTGTGCCTTCTTACCTTCATTATTTATTAAATGTGCATCTTAAGTGAAAGACTTGGTTTATGGATTAAAGTAATTATCACCCCAAAGTTTATTCATTAAAATATCCTCTTTTGTTGAGAATTTTTAGCTGTAAATTCTTGCAAAAGTTTTCAAAGTGAATCCCCAACATTGTTTACCTGAAGAAAAAGCAACATTGCCTAAAGAAGGATCTAAAGTGTAATTTTTAATAGAGTCATTTTCGTGCATTTCTAATATTGAATTAACCTTAGCTATAATTTTAATAAGTCTTTGATAAATATTTTCATAATCATCTTTAAGTTCACTAAAAAGCCTATCCAACTTATTAATTACGAGTACAGGTCTTATTCTTTCTTGACAAGCCTACCTCAGAACAGTTTCCGTTTAAACAGCAACTCCTTCAACAGCATCTACAACAACGAGAGCTCCATCGGTAACTCTTAAAGCAGCAGTAACTTCTCCAGAAAAATCTATATGCCCTGGGGAATCAATCAAATTAATGATGCTTTCTTGCTTATTTACTGTATTTTAATAATACAAAGAAACTCCTGTAGACTTAATAGTGATACCCATTTCTTGTTCTTTAGGATCAGTGTCCATCATGCAAGCTTTTCCAGCATTATTTTCAGAAATAATTCCAGCTCTAGCAAGCAAGGAGTCTGTAAGAGTAGTCTTTCCATGATCTACGTGAGCTATAACAGACATATTTCTGATTTAATTAGGGTTCATCATAAGTTCTCTGATCTTTTCAATTTATAGAGTCTTCATTTAATGATATATACCTACTTAATTAACTACTTGTGAATATTATAAATTATGTTTTAATTGACTCTATTTTAATTATTTTGATTATTTTTTGGTGAAATTAGATATTATATATATTTGAGAAGTAGTTTTGATGAAATTTTAATTCACAAAAAAAATCTTCTGATATGAATAAATAAATTGAATAGATTATTTTTAATGAAATTAGATATTTTCTGATAACCATTTTGATTAAATATAAATAATTTAGTTATAATAGGTAAAATAATACACAGTTTTACAAATTTGCATATACTGAAAATAGCCAAATCAAAAAATGTAATTGAGAAATAAAAGAATAGATTCAAAAAAAAATATCTTTGAGAAATTAAAATATTAATTGACAAAAAAATCTTTTGATAATGAATTAATAAATTGAATGGATTATTTTTAATGAAAATAGAAATATTCTGATAACCATTTTGATTAAATATAAATAATTTAGTTATAATAGGTAAAATAATACACAGTTTTACAAATTTGCATATACTGAAAATAGCCAAATCAAAAAATGTAATTGAGAAATAAAAGAATAGATTAAAAAAAACTCTTTAATCTACTTTATATAATTTTTTAATGAGGTTTTTTGAAGTTTTTAATTCATTTTTTCACTAAAATTAACATTTAAGGCAGAAGATATGAATGAGGTGCCCGACCATATTACTATAAATTTTAAAAGCAATTAAATTTAATTTTATTTCTAATCATTTATTATGTTAAATATCTTTTATATTTAAAACTGTAGAAAATTACCCATAATAAATCTTTAGAAATAGGAATCTATTGAGATATACAATATTTATTTATTATAAACTGAAAAATATAGCATTATAATTAATTTATTACAATATAATTAATAATAAACTAAAAATAATTGAACATTTTATTGCTTTTTTTATTATAGAATAAATAAAGATTTAAATTTATTTTTTTAAAATTTAATAGTATTTTTTTTAATTTTCTTCGTTTTCTAATACTATTTTTTCATTAAATTTAATAAATAAGTGATAAAAAGACTTTTTAATTTATTTTTTTGCTATATTTAATTAATATTATTTAATTTTTACTTTTTTGCTATTTTTGTATTCAAATTTAAAAATTAGTACTGATTGATAATTTTTATAGCAATCTAAATCTACTTTTGTAAAAAAGAATGGAGGCTTCAAAATCTGATTCAAAATTTTTAGGGATTATTAGGAAAATAGATGCTTTTTCGATGCCATTTTAATTTAGTCTTTGTCGATAAGAAAAGACTTGTAAAACACTTGTTGGAGGATTTGTAACTTTCATAGTCTACTCTATATCTTTGGCATATTTTATTTACATTACTAATCTTTATTTTACAACTGGTTATCAACCTAAGGTTTCTACAATAGATTTATTTTAAGAAAATATTCCTTTTTAAGTCTCTAATGACTCATTTGCATTTAATTTCTTTATCTAATATAGAGGAAATATTTAACAACTTGAGAATGAAACAGGTAAAAAATATCTTTCATTTTTAATATATTACTAATATTTTGATAGTGATGGTAATCTAAAAAATATGATACTTAATACAGTTAAATGCTAAGATAATAGCTTGTCAGAATATCTATGCATTGATTTTACTTCATTGCCCTCACCAATAAATATTAAATACAATTAGCTTTAATCTAGCATAAATTAAGAAGGATTTTAGATTGTTTATTTGTAGTGTAAAGGAAGTGAAAACTGTGCTAGCGATTAAGATATAGCTGATATACTGTATAATCCATATAATGGAATTTAGTTTTCTATTAAATTGGAAAGGTATAATACTATTAACTAATATGTAGAGACAGTTAGATAAATAAAATCATATGTATTAGATTAATTTGTTGGTACGAGACATTTAGTACAATTAATTCAATCAAAAACAATGTTAATTGAAGGTTTTATTTTATAGAAGAGATTATTAAACAATTATTTAGATTCTTTTGAAGAAGTTTCAGAGATTAAATGGCTTTAATCTTTGCAATAATAAACTTAGCTTCCAATCATAGGAGAAATAGTAATTAGCATGAGTACAAAATAAAGGTTTATTACAATTTAATTTCCTCTATATACTGAAACATTTGCATAATTTTTTAGCGTTTTTGCGCTTTTAACTTTTCTTGGGAAAATTGGTTACACCTTTTCTGAAATAGAAATATACTAAGAAATATCAAATCTTTTTTTAAAGAAGTATTATAAATAAACAGCTTTTAAAGCTTATTATGAATTTTTTACTAAATCAAATTAAGAAGCAGAATAGTAAAATTAAAATACAGAGAAACAAACTTTAAAAGATGCTTAGGAAATATTAAACGTTAACCAAAAAATTAGTAAAATATTTTTCCCAAAGAAGATGTTTTAATTTTTAAATTTAGGCATAATATAAAAGCTCTAAATTTATTTAAAAAAAGAAATTCCACTTAAGTTTTTAGAAAAAAAGCCAACTTAGCTAAAACAGATCCATAACATTATGAAAAACACTCATAAATATGCTAATTTGATAGAATTTTATAAGGATATAATTTAAGTTAAAATAATTGTTAGGTTATTATTAACAAAAGAATAGTTTTCTGCTATTAAATACTGTGGATTAGACATTTAAAAAGTTAAATAATAATAAATTAAAGAATATCTTCCTGATATTTAAAAATTCTAAGAAAAATAATCAGCTGGTACTATCAAAAGCAATAAAGATGTTTTATTAACAGATTTGTAGTAAACATCTAAGTAAGTAAAATTATACATAGATTAAAAAGAAGAGGAGTTTAGAATTTAAGGACAATTTTAGTAAAATACTACGGAACAAATAAACTTTGAAAAGATAACTGAATAATAGACAACCTATCTAAATCATCTTGAACAAATAGAAAAAATAGATTAAGATGACAATATTTCTTAATAATATTTTATTAAATACTTAAAAAATATGTAGTAAAAAGATTAAATAAGCGAATTAGATTAAAGAATTTTGAATAGCTTAATTTAAGTTTAAGAAAAATATCAGAGTTAAGATAATCAATTTAATTTATAAATATGATAAAAATAAATTACAATTATATTACTTAATTACTTAATTTATAAATTTACATAGGGTAAAAACTATTATTTTAAATAATATAGAGTAAATAGAGTTGTATTAAAATGTTAGGATTTTGAACAATTTCTAAATTATTTCTTAATTCAAAATTACAAAAAAACTAACTTTTTTTAAAAAGCTGATATAATTAATTTATAAATTTGCTTATTTATGAAATAAGCATCATTTTAATTTAATCAAAATATTTAAATTTTTATTGGTATTTACTAAAATTTATTTATTTATGTTTATTTAAAAAAGTATAAAATAATAAAATTAATGATTGATTGATTGATTGATTGGTAATGAATATATAAACAAACTAGTTAAATTTAAATTTTTTATAGATTGCTAATATAGGTTACAATTTGTTCATGTAATGTTAATGATATAAAAAATGATAATTTTTAGTAAACTAAAATAAAATCATTTATTTTCTCATCAAATATTTTCAATCAAGCGATAAAAACTGTTTTTATAATATAATGGTTATTTTTTTAAGCAAAATGTTATTTAGAAAAAAATATATTTGATAATTTAATTTTCTATTTATTTATTTATTTCTACTTATTTTGTTTTTAATTTAAAAAAAATCTAAAATTTATCAGCTTTATGTTGTGATCAATTAATTTTGCAAATTATTTGTATTAAAAATATCACAAAAATAAATATTATTAAGTAGACCGTTTTTATTTGAATAATTTTTAAATGGAGGCTTCTTAATCTGACTCAGCATTTTAAGGTATATTAAGGAAAATAGATACATATTCTATGCCATTTTAGTTTAGTTTATACGGACTAGAAAAGACTAAAAGAACTTTTGTAGGAGGATTTTTTACCTTAATAGTTTACTCATTATCTATTGCCTATTTTATTTATATAACTAACCTCTATTTCACTACTGGGTATCAACCTAAGGTTTCTACAATTGATTTATCTTAAAACAATGATTCTTTTTAAGTTGCCAATGACTCATTTGCATTCAATTTCTTTCTTTAAGGTTAAGGAAACATTTAGCAATATGAGTAATAGACAGGGAAAAAATACTTTTCATTTTTGATTTATTACTAATATTATGATAACAATTAAAATCTAAAAACTACCACACTGAATACAATAAAATGCTCAGACACTAGTCTGTAAGATTATTTATGTATTGACTTTAGCTCGTTACCTTCTTAAGTGACTTTGAAATATAATTAAAATTATTCAAGTTTAAATTAAGAAGGATTTTAGATTATTTTCTTACAATGTAATGGTGATTAAAGCTGTGCAAGTGATGAAGATATAGTAAATGTATTATTTAATGCATATAATTCTATTAAGTTCTCTTCTAAATTAGAAAGGTTTAACACTATAAGTTAAAATGTAGAGACAGTTAGATAAATAAATTCATACATATTAGATTAGTATGTGGGTACTAGACATTAGGTGCATTTAATTTAATCTAAAACAACCTTAATTGAAGGTTTTATATTATAGAAAAGATCAATCAATAATTATTTAGATTCTTTTGAAGAAATCTAAGAGATAAAATGGATTTAAACTTTATAAAAATAAGTTAAATTGCCTATTATTGGAGAAATAATAATTAGCATGAGTACTAAACAAAGGTTTATAACTATTTAATATCCACTTTTTACTGAAACATTTGCATAATTTATGAGTGTATTTGCTCTTTTAACTATCCTTGGGAACATAGGTAAAATCTACTCAGAGATAGAAATATATTAGGAGCTTTCTAACCTCTATTTAAAATATTATTACTAATAAACAGCAATAAAAGCTTATTAATAATTTATTGCTCCAAAAGAAAGTTAAATTGACAAAGAACTTCAAAATTTGGAGAACTAAACTAGTAACAGTGCATAAAAAATTACAAGTTTGAATTAAAAAATAAGCAAAATATTTTTCCCTAAGAAAATGTATTAATTATTAAATTTTAGTTTTTTATAAAAGCTATAAATTTTCATTAAAAAAGAAATACCTGTTAAATTATTAGACCACAAACCAAGTTAGCTAAAGTAGATTCATCATATAATTAAAAATACTCATAAATATATAAATATAGGAGAATTTTACAAGGATATAATATAAATAAAAAAAATAATAAGACTTCTTTTATCAAAGGAGTAATTTTCAGCAATTAAATATTGCGGTTTAGACATACAAAAATCTAAAGAATAATAAAACGAATAATTCGCTCTTGGACAATAAAACAAAATTGACACAAAAATAGAATTTAATATTGAGAAAAGAAATAATGAAACATAATAAACGCATTTAAAATTAAATTAAGTAGAATTATAAATAGATTAAACAAAGGAAAAAAACTCTGTAAATAACAATTTGATTTAAAATGATGTTAAAGAAGAAGCATTAGCTAGCAATTCTAATTAAAGTAAAACAAATTGTCTCAATCATCTTGAGTTGATTGAGAAAATAGATCATAACAACGAACTAGCAGAATAATATTTTATAAATTATTTACAATAAATTAACCAAAAAGAAAATATAAGTGATTTAGATCAACGTATTTTGAATTGCTTAATAAAAACTGAAGATGAAGAATACTTATATTAAGAATCTAATTAGCAATAATAATGATAATAAATAAATCTTCATTAATTTTCACACCAAATGTCCAATCTTAATTACCATTTTATAGGTTAATTTACAAATATTTCAATATTTGATATTTTTTATGTTTGTTTAATATATAATATTAAGCATAAGCTTTTAAAAATTACTTTATTGCTACAAATTTTAGTAATTAAATAAATCATTTAACCTTTTTTGAGCGAAAACAATTTTTTAAAAGCTCATGAAGATTTATTTTTAAATTTTTTATTGAAGTATTTAGGATAATTTTATATAACTTATTTTGTAAAGAAAATTAATTAAGATTTTTATTTTCCTTTTGACTATTTTTAGATTCTTTAATATCTACTTAATTAATAAATTATATTTTTAGACATTCAATTTATTTTATCAAATTTAAAATTATTTTAAAATAAAAAAATAAACTCAATGAATAATCCTAATATTGACTATTTAAAATTTATTTTATATTGATAAATAATCTGTAGAGTATTTAACCTTATTCATACATATTGAAGAAAATAAAAGAGTTAGGAGTTTTATTTGAAATATAATCAAATTAAGTCAACTTAAAAAACAAATGAAACATTATTTTAAATTAAAAATTATGGTAAAAATAAATTCTTAAATATTTTAAAATAAAGAAATATTTTATTAAGCATTATTGGGTAAAACATTTATTATTTAATAATATGATATATCATTCTATTATTAAGTGCAATATTTAATAATTTAATATTTTTTACATTTTAATTTTTTAATTACTTAATTTGATTAATCTATTTTGAAGAATCACAACTTTAAATTTCTGTATGGATAATATTTATTTATATTTAAAATATTTATTGTGATTATTATACTTAACAACCATAAATATTGAATCTATAAACTAGTGTATTGCTTCAAATAATTAAAGGGTAGAAAAATAAAAAACTTTTTTTCATATAAGTTAAAAAGAATTTTTTCAAAGATTTAACATCACTCTTAAGAATTGAAATAATATTTTGTTACTTATTTTTAAATGGATATTAGATATATTCAATTTTTATTGGTAAAAAATTTAATTACCAAATATTAATTGAATAACTTAATAAAAAAGATTAGAGCAAAGAAGCAATTATTAAAGTATTTAAAAAATAAAATAAAATTTGTTTGAGATAAATTACTTTTATTTAATTAATTTTGCTTTACTTATTTATTTTTTCCATTTAGAAAACTTTATCGCTAAATAAAATATTTATTATATTAGTCAATTCTTTATTTTAAATAGTTTTATAGTTGCTGAATGGATAAAAGATAATAGGTTTTAGCTATTTATTAGCAACTGCATGTGTAATAATCTATTGAAATAATAAGTAAAAAATATTTTTAATAGGAAAGTATTTTAATGAAAATAATGTGCTCAATCTAATAAATAATTTTTCTTATCTAATATTTTCCTAAGCTTTAATTAAGGATGTGGTATATTTTTTGATCAACCTTTTTAATTAATTTATAAATAATTTTCTTCTGAAAAATCAAAATTATTTAAATTTAATATAAAAGAAAAAAGAAATAAAATTTTACAAGCAATTATTTAGGATGAGCGAATAAGTAATACAGAACAACTTTTAAGCTACAAATGAATTATAATAACAAATAAAAGACTTTCTTTCACTGAAAAGATATACATACATAAAACAAGTTGGCTCAAATTTTTATTCGAAAGTAATTTATGCCTATTCTTAAGTTTTAAAAGAAAATTTTGCCATTAAAATTATCATATATTAACATTTCGAAGATGAGCAACTTAAAAAAATAAAAAATGAAATTTATAAATATTCTAATTTGATTGATAAAAGTAATTACAATATTTAAATATATGAATAAATTGAAGATCCAAATTAAAAATTCATTGGATTTGTTTATGACTATTTTGATTGCAATTTAGAGAGCATTTTAGATTCAAATTAATTTACATTTGACTAGGTTGTAAATTTAACGAAATAGTTATTAGAATGTTTAAGTATTTTTTAAGAAAAAAATGCTATTCATTGCAATATAAAACCATAAAATATTTTATTCAATAAATCAGAATGCAAATTTGTGATAGTTGATTATGGTGTTTCATATTTATTAGAACAAATATTATCCTAAAAAACCAAAAGCATACTAGGATCTAATGCTGCTTATTAATCACCAGAATTACTTGATAAACAAGAACCCTTTGACATAAAATCGGATGTGTTTTCTGTAGGACTAATAATAACTGAAGCTCTCTTAAAAAGGCGTCTGTAAGGAAGAGAACATATTAACTTAAAGCTTTACAGTTTAGAAAGAGGAATGGAAGAATAGTAGAAAAAAGAAAATGAATTGTTTTTACAATAAATCTTATTCAAAATGGTCAACCCAGATCTAAATAAAAGGCTTATTCCATCCTAACTCCTTGACTGTTTGAAAATTTTTTATTATAATTAGGATTGCCTTAAAACTATCAATATATGTTCAATATAATGTTTTTAAGTAAACAAAATTGAGGAAATGGTATATGCTATTTAATATGAAAAAATTGAGGTAATTTTAAAAAATAAAAATATAACTGCTGAGGGAGCCCATCAACTTTAATCCAATTTAATAAAATGCCAAAATTTAACTTTCTTGATTCTCGATCTTTAAACAAACGCTATAGGCATTGAAGGAGCAACTCATATAGGATTTAGTTTGAAGTAATTAAAGAATTTAACTTCATTGCATCTTAATTTATCTGAAAATTATATTTAAGTTCAAGGAATAAATGAAATAGGATTAGGATTATCTTGCTTACATTAACTCTAAGATTTGAAACTCAATTTTTGTGATAATAAAATTGGAGTGTAAGGGGCTTAATGGTTTGCTAGCAGATTACATGACTTGAAATTAATAAAAAGTCTAGATTTAAATTTAGATTCTAATGATATTTAATCAGTTGGAGTATAGTATATTATATAATCCCTCTAAAAAAATACTAAAATAGAATCTTTAAGACTAAGCTTATATTAAAATAACATATGTTAAATAGGAGTTAATAGTATAGAGTAATTTATTTAAAAATTAAATAAATTAGTTTACTTAAATATTAATTTATGTGATAATGATATTTAAGATCCTGGTGCTAATTCTATCGGGAATTGCTTAGAAAAATTAAAAAACCTCAAAAGACTTTATCTCAATTTGAATAAAAACAATATAAAAAAGCAAGGAGCCTCCAATCTTTTTAAAGGTTTACAATAATGTGTTAATATTACAGAACTGAGTGTAGTATTAAAAAATAATAAAGTCGGAAAAGAAGGAGCAGCTGATCTTGTCTCTGCTTTAGGACATCTAAAGAATATGTCTATATTGAAATTAGACTTTTGCAATAGTGAATTCGACTATGATTCTTTTAAAAGATTAGCTTATTGCTTATCTAAATAAACTAATCTCAAGCAGATAAATATTGATTTAAGATAAAACGAGTTGATTTAACAAGACAAACGGTATTTCTAATCTCAAATTTAAAAATTAAAATTAGAAGATCTTCTATTAGAAATATGATTACTTGTTTGCTTTGCTTGAATATATATATAAATAATTTAATATATAATAATACAAGTTTATTGTTCTTAATTTTATGTTGCTCTATTTTATGTATAATATTAAATATAGTAAGTATTTTAAAACCTTTAAATTGAAAAATATTTTTAATACTTCAAAGTTTTAAAAAAACCTAATTTTTTTAATGAAATAAATAATTAAAAATGTTGAAAATCATAGAGTATTTTAAAAGTATAATTTCGAAATAAAATAAATGTTTTCAAATATTTTTTAAGAATTGTTTTAAAAGACAATACAAAAGATGATGAATTGATATATATATGTATATAGAATATAGAAATATATTGAACAAAAGATAGAGACTTTTAAATTAATAAATAAATAGGGAAATGAGTGGCAGTAATTTATTTTTAAATACATTCATATTTCAATTATTTTTGTTTTTTAAAAGCTAGTTTTATTTGAAGGAGCATTTATCTTTCCAAAGAAGCAAACTCTTTGGATATCCCAAATGAGCTCCTTTCTAAATGTCCCTTCGAGGTGTTTAAATAGTACTTTAGATGATAATTCTAGTTATTATCTCATATCTCTATAAGTTCTCAATTAATTTTGACTAAATTCAAAATACTCTACAGCATCTTAGCTCAAATTCCAATCTGACAAACTAAGACCAAATTTTTTAAATGGGAACTTTATCAATACTTTAAACATTTTTGCAATAGATTGAATTTCTTAGCTATTTCTATCAAGAACTTGGTCGTTATCACGAGCATTCATTAAATTGAGACCAAAAGTAGTAATTTCATTTTTTTCAATCAAGCCTGCAAGCATCTCAGCAACCTTACAATGAGCTTAAGCGCAGTCTTTCCAGCCATTGATTAAAATGACTAATGTTTATAATTATTTGCATCTTGACAACATATTGAATACATCTTTAGCATCTTTCAAGCACTCTGTATCTCCACCTCTTAAACTATATAAAAATATTTAGTTAAATTCTTCTTAGAAATAATAATATTCAATTTTATTACTCGCTACCAATATTTAAGACCAAGTGATGGATAGGATTGTTTTCCAAAAGGAAAATTAAAGATTATACTAAAATGTCAGCTGTCAAATGTTATTTATTCAACCAGCTATTTTATATAAGAATTAATTTAATTATCAAATTATATCCAGCCAAATTCAAGCTCAAACTCAAAAAAATTAATTTTTATATTTAATTAATTTAATTTACTTTCCTAGTGTAGCAGAAAAATACTGAAGAGTGTTTAGACAACCAAGTCTCAAGAAAATTCTATTCAAAATATTTATTTCTTCAGTGTTGTAGCTATCTACAGTTGCGTTAGATGCACTTAAATTGATTCTAAATAAAAGGAGTTATTGGCAACTCTCAACCAAACACTCAATTATTTCTTCCAAAACGAGTAAACCTTCTCTTGTCAACTTCATACTAAAAATATAAATAAAACATGTTTAATATTTGTTTACTGATAAACTTTGATGGAATTTATTAATAAAAAAATTGAAGAAATCAACCAAATTTACTGAATTAATTTTTGTTAAAATTATTGCCTAAAATAAAAATACATTACATGCTAAAGCAGAAATTAAGTTCTTTTAAGTTTTGGTTGGCTTTAAAAAATTTCAAGAAAGGTTCTTTTAAAAGCTTTATGTCCACATCTTGAAGATACCACAAAGTGACAGAGAGATTTTCCATGTTTTTAGAAGTTGCCAAAGTATTTAGAATTTCTCCTGTGTATTTAATAGTTTTTTGATTAAGCTCGGAGCATCTAGATAATAAAAGTAAAGTAAAGATATTTATTTTAAATATTAATAAAATAAATCACTATAACTAAAATAATAATTTAAAATGAATTAAGTTGCTTGCGTCATTAATTACCTAAATAAATCTAAATCAAATGATTTGAAGTCTTTTCTTTTACTAACAACTTTTTTCAGCATTTCATTCATGTATTTCAATCCCTTTCCTGTGAACACTGAATTAGGATGACCAAACCAACTCTTAATAAAACGATTTCTTTTATCTAATTCAGCATTTTCTGTTATCTAATTTTTATTCAAAAATTACTAATGAGATTGGTGCTTAAAATATTTACTTTGATTGTCTATAAGTATCCATATGATATGCAAAAATGTTAAAGCTTCTTCATTTTCTTTACAGAATTACAAAGGCTCTCTAAGTTAGCATCAGTGAAAACACTTTCCCAACTAAAGTTACAAGAAAAAATACTTAATAAAACATTTTGTTATTAACTTAAAATATATTTACCCTGCGAGACACAAAGAAAATTTTTCCAATTGTGCAGCTAAAAGCTTTTCTATGATTTATTGCAATACTTTAATAGCATCCTTTACTTCTTCTTGAGAATTAATTTACCTAAGATATTGTAAATAAAAATGAGAAAAAATAACATCTACTGCACTTTTAGATATCCTATTTTAATAATTTAATCTAATAAAAATTATATCTTACTTGGAGAAGTCAAATGTGACGCTGTTATAATATTCGAGAGAGTTTTCTTTGATAACGTACTCAACTAAGCTGTAACTATTTTAATAATAATTATCGTTAACATAAATATTTACAAAGACTGACAATATGAGATTTATTCTCACTTAAAACTTAAAATATGAGTTTTAGTAGCTTTACTTTGCATTGTAAAAGAAGATACTTCTTGCTGAATATGATACAAAGTAGTTAAGATCTGTTTCGGCTGTTGGAAGATATTATTTATCCATTTTTCGCTATCTAATTAATTATTAATTGATTTTTGCTATCTGTTAAATACTCTACTTATTTGCAATTATTTGTTTGTTTTAATATTTTTTACTATTACTTTTAATCAATATCGTACACACGCATTTATTTATATCAAATTTTTGATAATTAAAGTTTGGTTATTTCATATTCTACTTTATCTTTTCGAAATAAATAAATTAAGCCCATAGAATTTTCATTTAGAATAGCGTCAGTATATATAATGATGCGCTATCATAAAATCTATCTATCTTTTAAGATATTGTAAAGATTATACTGTATGATTACTTAATTTATGTTTTTTTTAATTAAAACAAATTTAATTTACTTTAAGAATTATTTATTCTCAAATAATAGTAAGTGAATTCAATTCCATAATTAAATATCAACTAAACAAATAAATATATTTTAAAGTTTTATCTAATTTATTCAAAAGATACAATTAAATTATTTTTATCAATTGTTTTAAATACTTAAAAATAGCAAGCAATTCATAAATTACATATTTATTTTATAAATTTATAAAAAATAGAACAATTTAATAAAATAACTTTGTTATAATTCCATTTGTATTGTTGATAGGAAAATCAAAATTATTTGTTACTTTTCCTAAATATCATAATTTACTCAAATTAAATCATTTATTAAATTTAAATTTGTGAGCGAAAAATTAATTGCTTAACATTAATAATTAACATTCTTAATGCTTAAAAGTGTAAGATAATTTCAATTTTTACTATTCCTAAATTGCCTATTTTTTTTGTTAACTACAAATAAATATTTTTCCTAAAAATTTAGTCAAAAATCTTAGCTCAAAGGAATTTATATGTGTTAAATAAAGAATAAATGAGGGATATATTTTGAATTCATTTTTTTTTTATCAAAATCATTGCAAATTCTTCAAAAAATATAGAAAAGCTAAATAAGTAAATTCATGGGTAGTTAGGCTAATAAATTACGATATTAAGAGTGTGAATATTTATTTACACGATGAGATCTTTACAGTATATTCAATAAAATATTTTGAAATGCCAAAATTTGTATAGAAAATACAATTTAAAATATAATTATTATTAATAAATTAATTATAAATAATTATTTTATCAAACTAAAGCTACTTAAAAATAACAAAATAAAATAAAAACTATTTAATAAGAAAAATAAATTATATTAGCAATCAAAGTTAATCTATTCTGTTGTTTATGACTGCATTAATTGATATTTTGCATCATTTACCCAAAGAGTAAAATTTTACTCAAAATGTAAAGTTTTGAAGCACAAAATAAAAATTATAATGGAATGTGAAGTACTTAAAATATTTTTTTAACAAAAAATATAACTTGAAATTAATTTTTGTTTGATTAGAAATAAAAAAAAAGTCATATTACTTAATTTTATTTTTATGCTTCTTTGACAATTTGAATATTATTTAATGATTTAATATAAGAATTTTAAAGGTATTCTTGTTTTTATTTAACTCAATTATAATTATTAGATCTATTTTAATTAAAGATAAATTGTTAGTTTACTTAGTTTTAATTTAGAATATTTAATAAATAAGTTTATTTATGATTTCTATCTATATTATACATATTAATATTATTATTGTTCATGAAAAAATAGACAGATTCACAATGTTAAGATCTTAATGATTTATAAACTGAAAGTGTTTTAATGAAAGGTGAAGGTATACTTACTATTCGAAATTCTAGATAATGGTAACTTGACTTTGTTTTAAATGCTTTATTTATATAATTTAGAAAATGCCAAGATTTTTTTGACTAATACTAATAATTCAAAAGTAAAAAAAAGTTTTGAATTTTTAAAGAATTTCAATAAAAAAAGACTGTTTTAACAATTACATGAAAATAGATATTTTTTTATTATTTTCAAAAAATTAATAGAGCCAAAAACATTTTTTCTAAAAGTTTAAACTCTTAACGTTTATTATAAAATATTTATGATTATTTTATTTATCATCAAACTTTTTACAAATATTTTTACAATTAGTAGAATTTTAATAAATAAATTCTAAAAATTTATTAATTAAAATATTTATTTGATTATTTTTATAAATTAAACCATTTTTACTCGTAATTTATTAATTTTTTTGAGAAATTTTAGTTAAATAAGCAAATAAATATTTTTAAGTATTTTATAATTTTTGGTTGGTTGGTTAACATCTATTTTAATATCATATAAAAAATCATCAGTCAATATAAAAATTAATTATGAGTAGATAATTTGATTGATAAATTAAAAATTACATATTTCTATTAAGGGAATATAAATTTAATTTTTAATATAATTAATAATAAATTTATTAAAACAAGTAATTTTATTGATAGCTTAAAAAGTTACTTAGTCAAAAAATATAAATATATTTAAAGAATAAGATTTATTATTTTTAAAGTAAATTTAACAGTCATAATAATATTTTTACCTAGATTTGTTTCTCTTTATTTAAAAATTATTTTGTGAGTAGCTTTTTAAGAATAAATTTTTTAATTTAGCTTTTCTATTTTGAATATCATTATCAAAAAAACAATAAATAAATTGTATCTTGAAATTGGTTGTTTTGAATAGAAAAAAATCAAAATATTAATTTAATTTTATGGTTTTAAAGAGCTATTTTTAGGATTATGTAAGCAGTAAATAATTGATTATTAAATTAAATAACTACTGTAACAGCAGAATATTTTAATGTACTAATTTAACTTTAAAAAAAACATTAAATATACTAAAAAAATTCAATAATTACAAATGAAATGGATATTTAATAAGCAAGCAAAATCTTATTTTATAATATTTTTATTCAAGAAAAAATGGCATTTTTAATAACTTTTTAAATTAAAAATCAAATTAGATTCGAAGATTGTAAAAGAAAAAAAAACATCAAGAATAAAAAGACATTATATGTAACTAAAATATGAATATAAAATAAATAATATTATTACAAAGTTTATTTAAATAAAATATTAAAAATAATTACTTTTTTGGATACATAAAAAGGCAGACTAGAATTTCTAATTAAAAAAATAAAAATACACCTCATCCATGTTTATTATATTTTATTTATATATAAAAAGCTTTTTTTTGGTTTTGCATACCATATATAGATAGATAGATAGTTATATGAAAGTCTATACCAGAAGGCCATAAGGTCAATTTAATTATGATCAAAAAAAATATGGTTATAATGAAAATTAAAATTTAATTAAGAATTAATCAGAAATTTAATAAATGTTACAAGGCATTTAACATATATTTGAAATAAGTTCATTTAAGAATATACATCAAATTATAAATTTATATGTTAATTTCTGGTTAGATGGAAAGTTTTACAGATTTTTTAATTAATTTCTCAAATATTATACTTCATAAAAGGTTATAATAAATAGACAGACACAAATAAATTAAAAATTAAACATAAGTATTTCAATTTACAATAACTTAAAAACCTAATTAAATCTTAAATATTTTTTGTATTTAAAATATTATAAAAAATAATTTTGCTGATCAGAAACTTAGCCAAAGTTATAAAAACTAACTTTTATTTAATTTTAATATACAATTAATTAATTACTAAATACATTCATAAATTAATAAAAATGAGCCATTCTGAAAGTTAAATGAACGAAGTGCTCGTTGAAGAAGACAAAAAAGATTAAAATGAAAGCCCATTTGAATAAATGAGCTTTATTTCTAGAATTTTATTTTCATGGGTCAATCCTCTGCTGAAAGTAGATATTTATTTTCATCAAAAATGCTTAAATTTAACATTTAAATTTAGAAATCTTAAAAAGCAGATCTTAATCAAGATGACATATTTAAACTGAGCAAAAAGGATTCAAGCTAAGTAAACTTTGAGAAATTCAACAAAATCTTTGAAGAAGTGCTTAATGATCCAAAAATTACCTTAAAAATCAGGACAACATTCTACAGAATGTTTAAAAGTAATTTTATTTCTTTAATTCTACTTACAAAATATTTATAAAAAAAGAGGAAATTGCTATTGTCTGTCTTTTGTATTTCTTAACTCTAGCAGGTTTATTGGTAAATTTGCTTGCTATCTAGTTATTACTATCTGCTATGAACTCTGATGATAGAGGTTAATCTATTTCACCTCTGTTGCCAGGAATATTTGCATAACTAGTTAGTATTCTCTTTCAATCAATAATAAGAACAAACTACAACTTTTACTATGTAATTTATTGATATAAATATAAACAAATTGCTTAAAAACATCTTTTATTTACTTAGAGTTTACTTACTATAAGAATGACAGGTGCCCTAAGCATTAAGATATTTGAAAAATGTTATACTTATCCAATTCTTAGAAATTAATATTATAAGATTGGTGATATTCTTAATTTTATTTAAGTAGATATACTTCAGGTATTTATTTATTTACTTTTTATTTTCAACCATTTCAATTTCTAAAATAATTTTATTTTTTATTTATTTATTGATTAAATTTTAAAAATATTTAAGGTGGTTAATTACATATAAAATATAATTATCCTTTCTTTCTCTTTTCCTCTTGTTGCAATTGCTATTATGTTTGTAGCTTTAGGTCTTTAAAAGATTGATATAATTTTAATCATGCTTGGTTGTGCTATTGTATATGTGATTATTGCTTTCGTTTTTGGAAGATTCTATGGATCAATCTACAATAAATTTATGCATAAAAAAGATTTGAGAATGAGATCTTTAGAGGAAATGTTCAGAGGCATTAAGACAATCAAGTATAATAGTATGGAGTCTTACTTTAATGATAGAGTAATTTCATTGAATTTTATTTATTATTAATTTTTTTACCACACAAAAAAAAATTAATTAATTGAATGATCGATCTAATTTATTTGTTTCTTTTTTTAAAAATAGATTAAGGATAAAAGAGTTAAAGAAGTGTAAAATTTGAGAAACCTAAACTTTTTGTCTACAGTGAATAACCTTGTTACCAATTCAATTAATGTTTTATACATTTTAATCGTTTCATTTTTATTTGGCATAAATACTTATGAAAACTATTTGTTGATAACTACTTCATTCACTACTGTGCTAGTCTACATTATGGCTATGCCTGGTGCAATCTAAGGTATAGTGGTAGGTAAGAACTCTATGAAAAGAATAGATCATTTTTTATCTGAAAGCTATGTCTATGCCCATAGAAAATAAATTTAATATCAGAATGGTTATAATATAAACTCAAATGAAGATTAAACTCAATAGTTTTCTATTGTTTTGGATAATGCTAATTTTGAATGGAAAAGCTCAATCGATGTTTCCTAATTGGAAAAATCTGTAAAACTTAACAAAAAAGAGAGGTTATCTTTGTCAATAGCTTCTAAAAACTTTAGCGTGAAAAACTTAAACTTAAAAATAAAAAATGGCCAATTTGTTGTTTTTTGTGGAGAGTAATTAAAAATAAATTTATTTTTTTTAAATGTAAACTTTTTATCAATTTAAAAAGTCTGGGCTGTGGTAAAAGTTCAATTTTGCAAGGTATCCTTGGTGAAATGGAGGTTAAAGGAGGATAGAAAGCCTATGAAGAAATGGTATAAATAAATGGTAAAGTAAGCTTAAGTACACAAGAACCATGGATCATATAAGGCACAGTTAAAGAAAATATAATATTTGGTTAAGAGTATAATCACTTAAGGTATAAATAAGCACTGCAAGCAAGTTGCTTAGAAGAAGATCTGACTTATTTTGTAGATGGTGATTTAACTAACATAGCAGAAAAGGGGTAACTAATTTCATTAATTTTCATTTAAAAAAAATTAATTTTTATATTTTTGAATAGTGACTCTTTATCAGGAGGTTAAAGAAAAAGAATTAACTTAGCTAGAGCTATCTATAAAGATTCTGATATTTATTTTCTAGATGATCCTTTGAGCGCATTAGACATAGGTGTTGCTACATTTATTGCTAGAGAATGTTTTAACGGGATGCTCAAATCTAAAACAAGAGTAATCTTTGTGAACAACCTTATTGGAATGGAAAATGCCGATATAATATATATCATAAAAGATGGAGAAATAGTATAGTAAGGAAAATACTAACAAATCAAAAATTTCTTAAACAAAGATGAGAATCCTGAATAAAAAGAATAAGAAGAAGCAAATGAAAGAAAGCAATCTTAGGTCATTTTTAAAAGCAACGTTAAATAGAACCAATAAAGTTCCATCGAACCCCTTACTAAAAAGTTAATTCAAGTAGAAGATATTCAATCAGGAACAATCAAAAAAGAAATCTACTTTGAATTCATCAGGACTATTGGAGGATATAAATTTGTCTTAGCCTTTTTCATATGTTAGATATTTCTTTCTATTTTTTTTATTATTTTTACTTAAATTACAAAGATTGCTTTTATCTTAATTATGGAATGAATGTGTTTAAAATTAATTTTATATTTATTATTAAAAAGTGCTTTCTGCTATGGTTGGAGTTAGTATGCTATCTACTCTTACAACATCAAATATGAAAAATATTAAAGACCCAACATAGAAAGAAAAAGATGATCAATTCAAATTAATTATGTACTTCTGCATGTATGAATTTATAAAACTGATCATTATTTTCGCATATGAGTCACTTTTTGTGTTTACAATGATTTATCTCTCTAAGTTTTTACACAACACAACTGTTTATAAGCTTTTAAAAGCATCTTTTACTAAATTTTACAATATAGTCACTACTGGTCGTTTGATGAATAGATTATCCAAAGATATATATGAAATAGATATTTTCATTTAACAAGATTTAAAAACTATCATGATAAATATCGCTTTACTTATTGTCAGTTTTACAATCTGCTGTTACATTGGAAATATAAAAGTCATTCCTATTGTAATTGTTTATTTATTTATTGGAATCTATCTAGCCTTTTACTTTATTAAAGCAAAGAGATAAACTGTTAGAATAGGTATTTATTTTATTTTATTTATCCACAAATTTTATTTTTAATCTAATTACAATTGAATTTATAGAATTTTAAATGATTTTCAAATATAATTTTATTAAATCTTAATTCATGTTTTTAAAAAATATTTATTACAATTATTAAATAAACTAATTAATTTATTTATTTTATTTGATAAACAGAGGCAACTTCTAAAAGCCCTATTTTAAATTGCCTTTCTGAATACATAAGAGGAATATTTTACTTGAGAAATTGTATTGATTATTAAAGTGTAAAGAGTAAATACTAGTAAGCAGTAGATTTAGATCTTAGCAACCAAATTTCAGTTAATGGTGTTTAAAATTGGTTTGAATGTATTAGCTCTTTGATTTCTGTTTTTCCTTTGATTGTTTGTGGCACAATTATGGTATTTCTATTTTAATATTTTTAAGATGATATTAATGTATGTATTTTAACTTAATAGTATTTTGATACCAGTACTGATGTAAACAATGCTACAGTAATCTCTCAAAATATTTAATCAGCATCCTCCTTTTTTATAAATCTTGCTGCAATTTATATTTAAGTTGAAACTCATATGGTTAATTATGAAAGATGCTAAAAATTAAAAGAGTAAATTGTTAATTAACTTTTAAATTGTATTAATTTTAAATCTAAAAATATTTAATTAATAAAAGAGGAATAGTTGAAGAAGACTATAATGCAAATTTAAATGGCTCAAGAATTTCAAATAATTCTTAATCTTCAATGGTGAGCTAAAATTCTGATATATAAGAGATTAACAATCAAAGCTAAAGGAAAAATAAAGTTGAAATATAATTTAAAAATGCTTGCTTTATATATAGAGAAAATCTACCAAATTGCTTATAAGATTTAAATATTAAAATGGAAAATAACTAAAAAATTGGAATTGTAGGACGTACTGGTGCAGGTAAAACTTCAATTACTCTAGCTCTTACTAGAATAATAGATTTAGTTTCAGGAGACTTGATTATAAATGGAAAAAGTATCAAGTAATATTCCTTATAAGAACTGAGAGGCATCATAAGTGTGGTTAGTTAAGAGTCATATATTTTTGAAGGTACTCTCAAACAAAATTTAGATCCCTACGAGAAATATTCTGAATAGTAAATCTTGCAAGTCTATTAATAATGTGGATTTTCAGTGTTTTCATCTTTTAAAAAAGGACTTTAAACTGAAGTAATGAACTCACTTATTTTTTATTTTATTTTATATTCCTAATTTAAATTTAATGAAAAATAAAACTAAATATTTTATTTTAATACTTAGATTAAATAACTGGGTGAAAATCTTTCTGAAGGTGAAAAGTAGTTAGTCAGTATTGCAAGAATCCTCCTTAGAAAAAATAAAATTATTATTGTAGATGAGCCAACAAGTCATATAGATGAGAAGATGGAATAACATATTACTAAAATCTTAAATGAAAACTTCAAAGATTGTTTGATGATTACCATAGCTCACAAAATAAAAACCATCCTTGAAAGTGATAAAATACTTGTTTTGGATCACGGAAAAGTAGTGGAATACGATCACCCTAGTGTTTTATTGTCTAATGAGAAGTCTCAGTTCTCTGAAATCCTTAAATTGATCAACAAAAATAGAATTAATTGAGTTTATTTATATTTATCACTAAAAATATTAATTAAAGATTATTGAGTAAATTTATATTTTAAATTTTTGTATCTTAAATTATATCTACTTAAGATTTTAAATATTTCAAAAAATTCTATTGATAAGTTTTTAGAATTAGAGGATATGCTAAAATGCTATTAAATATTATTTGGAAATTAAAAAATATCTAAAAATATTCATTCATATTAAACCAATATTGGTATTTATAAAAATAAATCCTATACTACTTAATAAGCATTATAACTTTTTTGAATCCTTGAGTTAAGTTCTATTTTATAAAGTTATTTTTATAAATAATGTTGAGTTTTTAAGTTAAGCTCGAATGGTATGAATGGTATGAGCTAAGTAGTTTTAAGAATATATTTTTTTAAATTCCTTACTTTTTTAAGAAATTATATATAAAAAATTTTCTTTTTTGGTTATCTCTTAAAATAATGCTTATGTTTATTTATGATGCAGCATTCTAAGCAAATCATTTTTGATACACTATTTTTTCCATAGTCGTTTTGACATTATTTAATAATTGAATTTGATCTAAGTAAAGCTTTTTGAATTTGAAAATGAGTAAAAATAAATAAATTTTAAGCCAATATTTTTAATTATGAAATTAACACTCACATTACTCAACAACCAATAATTAATTTTTCAAATTTAAATTTTTATCGATCAAACAAAATGGGTAATCATTGAATTTTATATAGTTTTTTGTATTTAAAAATATGATAATTTAGTAATTTTTCTTTTGTTTTTAGAAAAAATAAATTAAAAAATTGATAAATATATTAAAATCTTAAATTAATATCAATTAAAATCTCTCAAAGCTATTTAACAGATAATATAAAATATTTTAAGTTTTTGATTTATATTAATTTAATCAAAAACAATATTAAAATAATTAATAATTGAAATAGTTATAAGTAAAATTTTTTATTTCTAAAATGAAGCAAGATGAGTAAAGAGAACAATTATTCAATAAGATTTTGAAGGAGAAAAATTAAATATCATTCATATGATCCTTCTTCTTCTTCGTCTTCTTCATCTAAGGCTTAAATACTTTACTTGGAAAACTTTTAACAAAAAAAATAAATAAAGAAATTAATTTTAAAAATATTATTGTTTATTTTTTACATCATTATTGTGTGGTAATGTATTTCGCTATTCTTGAAAAATATCTTCTGATTATTAAGAGAAGATAGAGAACTTTAAAGAATGTTGCTTGTTCAATTACTTTTACTCATGTATTTATTATTGCACATAATTATAAGCAGAATCATTTTAATTATCAGAGTCGTTAAACTTATTGACTAAATGATCTATAATAAATGCAACCATAATATTCATACAAACTACAACAGATACGATATACCACAGTATGAAGAAATATCTCACATTTTTTGTTCCCATGATAATTTAGTGAGCTTAGACCTATTTTATTATTTCAACTATTAAATCACTCTTAAAATTAATATACACTATAAATCTTCATTTTTTAATACACCTTAAACTCTAAATTTACATATGGTGTTGATAAAAACTATGGGTTGATTTGTAAATTTTTATAAAATAAATATGAATTTGCTTCATGAATGTTTACAATATTTAAAAACTTTCAAAAATACTGGTAAAAAAATATAATCTTTTTTTATTCAAATTATTTTTTTTACATTAAGCATCCAATTATTGACAATTAGTAACTCAAAAAGCAATACTAGAGAAGTAGCCTAATCATTGAAATTATTTAAAACATAATATTCAGTATGTAATTCTTCATCTATTTATGCTTGATAGCTATAGGTCATCTTTCCACCAAATATATGTTGTCCTAGATTTTTATTATATTTCATGATAGTTAAAATATGCACAAATAATAAATTTAAATACCTAAAGCTGAAAAAAAAAAGAACATGATGATGAGAACACCAAATAAGTTCACAAACAAAGGAACAAACTCATAGACAGTTCTAAAAATAGTTTTGATAGACTCGAATTTAAATAAGATAAAAATAAATCTAATTAATCTAGTGCATATTAAGTACATGCAGTAAGGCAATACACTGTCTTCTCCAGTAAAATAATATATTAATAATAAAGTAATTATAACTATCGAAGCAAAAAAGTCAAAAATATAGTATTTCTTAACCTTGAAGTATTTTTTTGCTGATAATTAATTAATAAAAATAAAATATTAATTAATTATTTAATTAAAATTGAATTTAACTTACAAAATATGATGAGCTGAATCAATTATTCAAAGAAATAAACTAGATTAATGCAAAAATTCACATTAGCCCATAAATCCAAATCTGTTTTTTATGACAAAGATGGTACCATGATATACAAAACTGTAAAGTTAAACAAGCTCAAGCAGCCTGTAAAAATATTCCATTGAAAACTTCTAAATAATCTTAGAATCCATGACTTAGAATATGTCTTAATTTCAAGATCTTATGAAAGTTTGAATTATTCACTTGCTGAGAAGTGCTAATTTCTAACATGAAATTTCCTGATTAATTTAAAAAGTTTATTTAGCTTTAATTTAGATGAAATCTTTTTGTAAATATTTACAAGAAACTTTGTAGAAGTTGCTAATTTTATTTACTTAAAGCTTTATTTGGATTTGTTATTATGTATTTATTAATATATTCATGAATTTTTTCTTTGTTTTTGAAGAAGAATTTTTTAGTATCATTTTCCATTTCTTTTTTATAATTTGAGTAGAAAACAGCCAAAACTGTGTTAAGTAACAAAATAAGATTTATTAATAGAAATGTCACAAATACGATAGGAGCCCATCTGTGTTCGTTGTAATACTGCATCATAACATCAGGAAAATTACTTGTAGTTTATAACACTGTAAAGTTAAACCAAGAATCGAAAAAGTTATCAAAGTAGTTTTCATTTTGTTAGTCTTTTTTTAAATTTTTAGTATAATTTAAATATAAATTTTCTAAAAGCTTTTTATAGAGATTTACTGTAAAAAATAATTCTTCCCAAAAGAGCAAAAAACATTATATTTAAGGCAATTATTATAAATATAGGAAGAACTTTTTAAATGATCTTTGCATATATCTTTATGGTTCTCCTCAAAATGCGGCTATTAAAAAAATTTATTTTGAGTTAAATTTATTGTATCAAAATTTTTTTTTCAATTTACTTAAATGAAATGAAGTAAAGAGGCTTTAGAAATAAAGAAATGTTTATAGGATAGGCATCATACGTTGCTTTAACAATATCTTCAGTAATAAGAACTAATGTAATCGTAATAATTGTATAAAACCAATACTTTTATTTATTAACTTTAAGAAAGGACTAGTTTAAATACCTATTGTAAGTCAAAAAACACACAACAAGTATTTCAATCGGATAATAATATTGTATTTAAATGTAGGGAATGTTTGAAGTAGGTATCCTTACTCCCTCTGGCGATACTCTACAATAATCCTATATATTAGTTAATAAATAAGTCATTAGTCAATAAATTACAAATCACATTTTGAGTTTGTTGATTTATCTAAAATCCTCATTAAAAATAAGATTAAGTAAGTGAGTAAGACTTTGAGCTAATTAATTACATTATATTGATTAGTGCACCAAATTGGCCTTTCGAAAAAAGCTAATAGGATTAATATTACAAATGAGAATTATCTAAGCAGCGTTAATTTGTTGTAAGTTTTCATACTTTTTAATCCTTTTTCTGTTGTATTAATAGTTCTAGCCTCTATATTATGATAAAAAAAGACATAATTAAAATGTTTTATCTATCTAAAAACTCCTTTTTAATGCTAAAAATGTTTTACCAATTAGTAAATCTTTAAAGTCACTTAATTTAGCTATTGCACTTACATCGCTGTTTAAAGTTTCATTAATAGACTCTCTATAATTCTACTTAATTGAATAGCTACTCAGAATTGATTTTTGAGTCCTGCTTCGACTTTAAGACTTTTGAATATTTAAAATTCATAAAATTTTAATAAGGATGAATAGTTATTACATCAACGTTATCCCTAAAATGGACACCTTTATCAAACATCCTTAGGTTTTTGTATTTTTATATATTATTAAAATTACAACTTTTAAAATTCCTTTTTAATTTTACTTAAATATATTTGTTTTTTTTTGCTTATGCACTTTAAAGTTGAAAATGATTAAAAAAAACTTTAGTGATATAAATCTAACAAAGCTTTGATACGAAATATTTATTTATTAACCAAATATTTGTTCAAGAGCTAGTTTATGGCACTACAATCAAAGTAATTTTAATGTTACACTAGAATTTATCAAAATACTTCCTCCTTTAGTCTTAAAACAATCATAAAAAATCAATATTACAATTCTATTATTATGAAAAAAATCAAGCTATTTTTAGAAAAATGAAATGGTTTAAGTAATTTAAAAAATTTTTTAATGCTTTTAATTTTGTAATAAATTGCAAATCATAAATAAACATCTAATAAAAATTATTGTAAAATTGAAATAATTAAATCCCTTCGTAATGACCTTACAAACCTTCTACAAGATTTATAATAAGTCTCAATATATAAATGCGAAAATAAAATAATTTAATAATCTATGCCTTCACAATAAAATAAAAAATCTGGAATAATTTTTATGAATCAAGTAAAATCTAATGTATAAACTAATATAAAATAATTAAATAGTCTACGTCTTTTTTATATAAAATTAAAAATAATTCAAGCTATTCTCTACAAATAAAAATTATTAATTTATTTCATAAAAATAAAAAAATAGATTTTAATATAAAAAGTTCATTCTAATAACAACTATAATTATTTAGATTGATTGAAAATTTTAAGGTTAGTTTTTTATTAATTTAAAGGTTAATTCCTCAAAAAGAATAATCTAAAGTATTAATAATATCTTTTCAGTATAAATATTACATAGCAAAGCAATAAATTAAATTTTAAATTCTTTTTAATTAGATTTTTAATTATTAATTATCATAATTAAAAAAATAACACAATAATTTTTAAAAAAATAGAATTTAAAAGTTAAAAAAAATTAATAACACTAAATTGCTTAATAATTATTAAGATAAAAGTGAATTTTTGAACTATTTGTTTTTATTTGTAACTATATAGGAAGTAGTTTCTTTTGGCTTTTTGCATAAAAAATAAATATTTAAATTCATTTTTATTTAAATCAGTTTATTAAATACATAAAAAATATTTTTTATTTTACCTTTCAAGATTTCAGAAAATGATAAGAATGCTTTAAAATAATATTTATCAGAAGGAAAATATATAAAATATTTTTTTGTTGAATTAGAGAGTAAATAGGTAGGAATGTCCCTATGTGTCATTTTGGTAATTACTAATAGATTGTGTTTGTGATAACTTAAATTTATAAATATTTAATTGATTTAAATACATTAAGCTTTATTTGATAGATATATAATAAGATTTATTGAATAATGAATGATTGATTCAATGAAAATTTAAGAAGCGAGTAGAAGAGAAAAATGAGAGATAAGATTAATAAATTAGTTATCAATTATTTGATTAATTAATTAAATAATTAATTGATAAATAAAATAAGAAGATTATTAAGTGAATGAATACAAATCATAAATAAATATACAAATAAATTGTTTAAAATCAAAAGAAAAAAAGAAAGTAAATTAGGAAAATAGTATAAAAAGTAAAGAGATGAGTGAAGAAGTAGCTTTAGACGAATTTATTGAAGAAGACAAGAAAAACTAAAAAAAGAGCGATAAAAATAATAATAACAAGGGCTTTAAGAGAAACTATAACAATAATAACAACAATAACAACAATAACAACAACAATAATGGCAATAAATTCATTAAAAGAACAAACAATAAGCCCAATATTCATAATAATAATAACAACAACAATAATAGAAATAATAACTACCGCAACAATAAGGAAGACAGATATGAAAAAAACGACAATAAAGATAGATATCATTAAGTTAAGAAGATTTCAAAGCCTATATCAAAGGGAGTAATAGAATTAGAAAATTTCTCATATAAATCATTTCTTAATTCCAAAATTTGTTTCTGATATCATTTTATCTTTTGCATTAAACTTAAACTCAATTGTGTCTAATCAATTTAATTTTTTTCTAATCAATATTAAAGAGAAAAGATGACAATCATAATGATTCTCATTTCGGCCAAGGTTCTAATTCACAAAATCCTCCAAGACAGTTAACAATAAATGCCGTAAAATATACTGATTTATATCTAATTTTACATTTTTGTCTAAAACATATTATTTACTGTATATTTTCTTATAATAAAAGGGTAAGAAAGTGACCATTCCTAAGAAACTCTACACAGTAAAGGTTAAGAATCTTCCTTCTAGCATTAATTCTCATGAAATATATGTAACTAACCATTTAATTTATCAATAAAATTATAAAACAATAATTTTTATCCCAATAGGAACTTGCCTCTGATAAAGAATAAGTTAAAGTTGACTCAATTACTACCACATTTAATTGCAACTCTGACTCTGTATTTATTTACTTATTATATTTATTGCCTACTAATAATTGGCCTCTTATTAATATTTTAGATTTTGAAATTAAATTAATTACTTAAATGTTTTTTTTGTAATAGAAATTAATAGAAGCTGAAATATCATATTACTAGCTTAGTGATGCACAAACCTTTGTTCAAAATTATAATGAAGCCACATTAGAAAATTAAGAATTGGAGGTTTTATTAATTAACTGAGTTTAAAGATCTACTCTCTTTTATTAAGGCTCATTCTTATTGTGAATGATGCAACTAACACATATAAAATTTTTATTACACCTCATTAATAAGTGCTTGATTGATTTATGACAGACAACAAACTAACTTGAAATAAAAAAATAAATAAATATTTAACATATTTACTTATTTAGTTATTAGCTCGATATAAAACAGCTGCTAACTTATGAAAATAAAATTTTATTCAATCGCTTTCAAAACAAACGAACGATAACAATCAGATAAATTGTTAAAAATATGTATTTGTATAAAATTTGGCTGAATCATCAGTACTGAATTGCTTTTCGACTAGTCTTTATATTTATATTATTATCATTCGATCAATATTGTAAAATATTGGAAACCTATTTCAAAATAATAAATCTCTTATCATCAAAAATTCATCTATTTTGAGCAGCAAACAAGCTATTTATTTCTATAATTAATTGATAGTCTCTCAACTCAAAAAATTCTAAAAAATCAATTAATGCTAAAGATACCTTCCTCTATTAATTAAAATGCATATCATTAAATTGAATTTAACTAACACAACCTAGAAAACATTGCTAAAAAAAGTATAAATAAATTTGCTCAATAGTGCTTGCTATAGAAACATTAATTATTACTAAGTTAGAGTGATAAGGTTTTAATTTTAAAAGAAAGATAGTTAGATTCAAAATTGCATTCTTACATACATACAATTAAACAAACCTATAAATCAGTTATTATAGATTAAATCGATGAAAGATACAGATTTAAATAAGTCAATCACTTCTTAATATTTACAAAAATATAATCGAATTCAGTATTTAATCACTATGTTTATATTCAACCAATTTTTATTATATTTATATATTTTTAACAACTATTATTTATATGATTAAATTAATCCTAAAATTGCAAATAGCATACTTTCTGTGTGTTTTGCAAATTTTGTCTAGCATTATTCATGGCAGTTTATTTAAAATTTTTATTAATTATTTTTAGAAATTTATTTAAAACAATAAAAATATCAATCAAATATTAGTATATCTTAAATGATTAACTTCTTAGAAAATCTAATTTACTTTTAAAATAAGATATGCTTAAATAAAATAGATTTTTATATATAATTATAATTTTTAAAAGGAAACAAGTGTGTGTTGTTAGAAACATTTATTTTATTTTAGAAATGTGTATTCATATTATTTGAGATTTGAATTCATAATTATAAAAATCAGAGATGATTTTATTGAAAAATCAATGTATTCCTTCAAAAATATTTTCTTCTTTTAGTTTTTAATATTCTAAATGAATATCAGAGAGTCTGTCTGTCTGCATTTATTTTTATATGGCAACTTGAGTTGTATTTTTATACTCAAAATATGCTTTTAGAAACAAAATTATTTATTTAATTATTAATAAAATGCTGCAAAAACAATTGATTTGAAAAAAATGAAAGTAATTTAACAAACAAGTATTAATGAATGAATGAGTTTGAATTTAAATAAATAGTGAGGAGAGTGTTTAGTAATATGATATCTTCAAATTTAGTTTAAATAACATATTTAGACTGAGAAAACATAAAAACCTTGTATTATTATAAGTATTAATAGTTATTTTTTATATTATCGCAATTTATAACAATTAAAAAGTATTTATTATAATAGAAAGGTTTTCATCTGTAAGCCTTTTGCATTTTAGATCTGGCACCTCTACCACCACACTTCTTGGGTTCCATTCTTCTGGGATCGGCAACCAAGAGGGATCTGTCGTATTGCATCAATTATTCCTTGATTTCTCTCTTGGAGTTTTCATCGACGTATCTAAATTTTTTAATTAGTAAGTTAGTTAGTAAATCAAAAAATAAATAATGAGTTTTGAAAATTTAAAATATGTTTTTTTTTTATAAAATTTGCTAAACTTCTCCTTAGCTTTTATTGCAGATTTAAAACCAATCAATCTTTCATAATTTTAAAATACTCGTTATTTGCTTTGAACAATAATCTTATTTAAGATTTATGATACATTTATTGAGTAATTTGCCTTGTAATTAGCTATTTATTTATTTAACTCAAACATAAACTTTTCTTTGGATCCTAAAAAATTTTAAGTAGCAGCTTTTTAAATTACTCAAGCTATCCTTTTTAGACTTATTTACATCATACTAACTCCTTATTAGTTTAATAATTTTAATTTTCCTTTTGTTTTTTTATAAATTTCTGAATAATTGCTCTATCATTTGCTCTTTTATCGCTATTGATAAATATTTATGAATCTTATCCAGAATATCAATTATTTTAGGAGTTTACTATGCTTTATTTTTTGTTATTCTTCGTTTCCTAACCTTGCTATTAGATTTTGCAAGAGTATCTAAGAAATACATTTGTAATTCCTTTATTTTTAGAACCTCTATATTAGTATATTAATATTTGAAAGTTCTTTGCCTAGATTTGTTAACTTATTAGCTGATTAAATTCAACTAAACTGCTAGATTTGCTTTATATTTATAGATATCTACTAATCTAAATTCAAGCTAATAGTTAGTTATTATTTTCCTTTTTGAGTAATTTGTAGCAAACTACATGCGCATTCCCGTAAAAATATTGAGTTAAATAATAAAATTATGATTGATGGTAATAAAAATGACTTTTATCTTTTTTATTTTAATCTGGATTTAATAAGAATGCTAAAAGGAGCAAAATTGTATTGATTTTTTATTGAATGGTAAATGATCAGTCAATTAATCAATCAATCAATCTCGTTTGCATTTCAAAACATTTCTAAATAAATGATATTGTTTAATTACTTAGCGTGGTAAGCAACGATACCCTTGGAGAGAGCTTGTCTGATGGCATAGACTTAAGAGGTGTAACCAGAACCTCTAACTCTGATTCTAATGTCGAGGTTAGCGAACTTCTATTGACCGAGTAAGAGGATGGGTTCGTAGATCTTAGCTTGGAGGATCTAGGGGTTGATCATATCAATGGGGGAACCGTTGACCTTGAGGAGACCCTTACCAGGTCTGACGGAGGCAACAGCGACGGCGTTTTTCTTTCTGCCGAAAGTTTGGACTAATTGAGGCTTTTATTGGCTCATTTCTTTACTTATGTCTTTGTTTTTTATATTTGATTTTAGATTAATTTTTATCCTTTTTTCTTTTAATTATGCTTTCGACCTTCCAACAGTATCTTTGAATTAGTCCTTTATTTTTCCCTTTTACTTTTTATTATCCTTTCCTTCCTATCTAAAAATTAATTCGCCTTAATTAATTTAGTCTTTATTAAACTTAGTAGTTCTCTCATCTTTTTTCATTCTATTTTGCTAAGAATTATTATATTTCATTCATTTGCCATTATTTTATTATTTGACATTTTTTATTTTTTTCATTCATTTGATTTAAAATTATTTTCTCAGAAGCTATTATCCATTGATACAAATATTATTAAACAAATATGTATTTTTTTTATCAAAAATTAATAAACCCTTCACAAAGGTGTGAAAGATGATTATTTGTTTGCTTTCATTTTTTAAATTTGTAAAAAATCTAATTGATAAAAAATGAATATGGGATGGGATATTTTATTTAGATCTAAGCATTTTTTAAATTAATAAACAATTTTTAAAAATAATTTTTTAAAAAAAATTAATAAATAATTTATATTTAACATTTTATTTATTTAATTATAAACCTTTTTCATTAATTGCATAATACAAAATAAATTATGTTTAATTCTAAATAAATATTTTGCAAAAAGCAACTTTTAATATAAATTTTGATGTTTTTATAGTAAATTAATTAATTTCCTTAACCAAATTTATTTACTTATTAATTCGTAAATAAAATTCAATATTTTTAGAATAATTGTTAAAATGGTTAAATATGAATATATCAAATAGCAATCAATTTGTTCATTCATATCGTTTTTTCAAAATAAAAATTCAGAAGAAAAAATTAATAAATTCTTACTTAAAAAAATTGTTTTATTTTCTCTTTAATTTCAATAAAATATCCACAAGTCATTTATTTATTTTACATTATCCTCAATCTATTTTTTTTAATTTACAATAAATAAAAAATAAATAATATAATTTTATATTTTTATTCTTTCATTTATTACATTTTTAAAATATTTTATTAATTTCATTCAAAATATTTTTTTTAAATTATTCAAATGAATTTTAGTAAAAATATTTTTAACTTTGAATTAAATATTTTATTTTGAAATTTTGAAATGTAATTTTAAAAAATATAATTAAGTGGATAAAGATTATTTCTGGCAGATTTTTTTTTTTTTTTGATAAGCTGGTAAGTATTATTTTTTGTGGATATTTTAAAATTCTCTCCTTTATTAATATCTAAAATTTGTGGTATTTTTTGGAACTTTGCTTTGATAAATTTCTTTTAAACAAACTAAATTACTGAATACTCAAATTTTTTTTTTCTTCTTTTCATTTATACTTTTATGAATTATTTTGGAAATACTTACTAATAAGAGTTTATTAAAATAATTTTAACTACTGATTTAAATTATTTTGATATCTTTACAGATTGGTTATTACGAAACTTGAAATTAATTGTTTTTAACTTACAATAAGGAAATATTTACAAAATAATTAACTTACTGATTTTGGAAGGACAGCTATTAAAATTTTTTATAAACCAATTATTCAATCTATATATTTATTGATTGATTACTTAATTAATTAAACAACAAAACAATTTATTATAAAAATGAACAAAGACAGTAACTAAATTAACTAAATCAGAGATGAGAACGTCAACAATGAAGATTATTTAAAATATTAAGAGTACAAACTCTCAAAGATAAAGGGAAGGAAAGAAAAATTCTATCCTGCACCCAAAGATCTTCCTCATATTTTTTAAGTAATTTAAAACTAAATTTTATTTTTATTGATTAAGAAGTTTTTTTAAATGAAGGATTTCATAGATATAATTCTAAAATCTGAATAAAAAAGTCAAGAGGATTTGTAGAAAGTGATTAATTTTTTAGGCTATACTTAAATAATTTAAGGAATGGAGATTCCAAATTAGTTTTATGAAGATTTTATAATGATGCTAATACCTTCTATGAAGATTAAATATGTCAGCAAAGGAGAAGTTATTTATAAGATTAATGAAGAATAATAGCAATTTTATATTTTATTAAATGGGTATATAGATATATTTTATCCTAAGTCTTTTCAAGAAGTTTAAAATGAAGCTGAATTGATAAAATAAGAAGAACTCTAAAAAGAATAAAGCAAAAAAAAGAAAAGATACTATGACAAGGAAAATGTTATTTCAGAATAAGAAATGCTTTTCTAAAGAAAGAAAAATGAAGAAATTTAATTGGATGCATTCAAAAAAATTGATGAAGAAAAAGGAAAAATCCGCGTCTTTGATGCAAATGGAGTTTTACTCTATAAAAAAATTGAAACATTACAAATTAAAGGAACTGATTTTGGCTACACTTAAAAGAAAAAAGCATTTGCAATAGGAGGAAGCTAGCTTTAAGAATCAAAAGCCACTGTGCTCTGCTTATCTTTAGAAGCTGTGAAAGAAGCCAAAAATTAAATTTAAGAAAAAATAGACTAAAAAATAGTAGAAATAAAACCTTTTTTCAAAGGAATCCATTTGTTAACAATTCAAAGAATTTTATGAAACAGTGAATAATTGTCTTATTCAAGAAAACAAACAATTTATAATTAAAATCAATTAGATCCCTTTTTGTATTTGGTACTCGATGGCGAAGTAGAAATCATTTAAAAAAAGAGTCCTTCACAGATTTTAATTGACGAAAAGATTTCCAAAAAAAAAAACTTTCGTTACTTAAAAGAAAAGAAAGAAAGTGAAGGGTAAGAGCTTGAAGAATTTGATCAATTAGCCTAAAAGTAATAAGTACCTAGCAATTCAGTAGGAAATACTTTAAAAATATAGCATGTCATTAAATTGACAATCTATTCAAAAGGTCAACTGTTTGGTGAAGAAGATATATTTTTCAATGGATGCAAAAGAACTAATTCTGCTGTTGTTTTATCTTAAACAGTAACTCTTCTTAAAATTGATTACAAAGTATAAAATAAAATTAATTAATTTTATATATGATTGATTATTAATTTAATATTTAAAAATAAAAGCTTTTATTAGAAGAAGTGCACGTTGAGGGATATTTACAAAATTTAAAACTTACTGCCTAAGCTAAATTATAGAGCAGGCATGCTAGAGAAGAACTGATTGAACAAGCTAGCAATAATAAATTAATATATATAAATGATTAGCATACATAAGAAGTGGTAGATAAATTTTTTAGTGAGCAATAAACTTATGCAGCTGAATTACAATCACACTTGAAGTTAAATAAACATTTCTCAGAAAAATATTTGAAAAGATAATAAGATTTAATAATTGCAAATGATATCACTAGATAAACTGAGATAATTGCTAAAACTAGTGAAGAAAACTAAAGAATATTCAAACAAATCCCAAAAGAGAATTTTAGATTTCCTAACTTATCTGAGCACATGTATCCTGAAGGAACTTATAAAATGCCTTATGATCCTTATTTATTTAGGTTAAAATCTACTTATAAAATTAAGTACAAAAAGTCATTTTGCGAAAATAATGCTGATAATTAAGAAAATAGTTTGACTTCTATCTAAAATAAGTCTATCCCAAATAAATTACAACTAATTCTTTAAAACTAAAACTATTCTCATTAATAAAATCCATTGTATAAAGACTTTAGAGCTCTATAAACATCACTTGAAGGACAAAAATAAGAAGAAAGCATGATAAACCCTAAAATAAAAACTCTTCCAACTGAAGAAAACCAAGACTAATCAGTTGTAGAAATAGCTCAATTTTTAACAGAAATTCCAGATGAGCAATATGAGCCTTTTGATAATATAAATAAATAGCATCCAAAACAAAAATCAAGAAATTTTTCTAGCCTTTTCGAAGAAATGGGATAAAATGAAAGTGAAAACGATAAAAATTAAAATAAAATAAAACCATTAAAAGATTAATGCAATTTTACAGATTTAAAAAAATCCTAATCTTTAAAAAATCTAAAAAGATTATAATCTGACTAATAAATAAGTTATTACAATCTTTCTTTTAAGAAAATCGATCAATTAAAATAAAATATCAACTATAATAATCAGTCTAGATACGAATCTACAGGATACTCTTATTCTAGTGTTGCTTAGCTTTAAACCGATACAAGCTAAGAAAAAAATCTTTAAAAAGATGTGAGTTATATTAAATTGCCAGTAATATGTCCACCACCTCCTCCTAAGATAATTATCAATAAAAAAACAAGAAGTATAAGCGAGTCTAGCTTTAAGAGCCTTCCTAAATAAGCCAATTTATAATTGACAAATCACAGATATATTCAAAAGTTTTAAATGCTAAAACAATTAGCTGATGATAAAAATGAAAATAAAAAGATCTGAATTTTTATTTTTTTAAATAAAAAACCAAAAATAAAATTTTATAAATTTAAAATATTAAAGTTGAATAAAATTTTTCTCAAGAAAAAATAAATTTTAAAAAGTTAAAAATAAACAAATAAAGACTAAATAAAATCATAATTAATGTTTTTGTAAATTTAAAATAGTTATTTATTTTATTAATGTACATAAAAATAATAAATATTTTTTTATTATAACAATTTAAATTAAATTAATTAATAAATTTTATGAATTTCATTTAGTTTTATCCTCCAATGAATTACTTTATTTTTAACTATTTAATTTTTGTCTTTTTAATCCAATTTATTTTATTTTATAGAGCTAATTTGCAACTATTTCCATTTTTTAAGTTAACTTTTTTTACAATATCCATGATGGTATTAAGCTGTAGTATAAATATATTAATTCATGCTTCCAATTTCCGCATGAACAATTTTGCTTGTGTAAAAATGAATTTATTGCTCCATTAACAAATTCTTAAGTAGATATTGTGTCAAAGCTTAATTTTTAAAATCTGGTCATTTTAGTAGAGATATAATAAGGCTTGATTGAAGTTATTTAAATATTTGAACTTGTTTCTTATTATAAAGATTGTGAAAAAGCATTTAGGAAAGATTTAGAAGCAGAATAAATGCTTATAAATCCTATAGGAAAATCAGCAGTTAAGCTGCTTATATTAATGATTCCATATTCTTCTTATTCGTTTTTGAAATGATTTTAGATTACATATTTTGAAAAGACAATCGGAGATGTTATGTTTGTGTTAATTAATTGCTACATATCATCAACACTAGAATTTTTTAATGATTCTACAGATGTTATGCCTGCATTGTTTATCAATAATTAGATTTTGTATTAATTTAATACTGTTTGTGCTTATTATTCGATATTTAACCCTAATTCATTTAAATTTTATTCGAATATTTCTACTTTGATATCTTTGCTAGTTTTAGGATCTTTAATGATTTCTTCTTTAACGGTATTTAGCTTTTAAATATTTCTACCATGTAAAATTATATTCATATTTTCTTATGCTAGCAATTTCGCAAACTCCTTCCCTATTCCATCAGAAGATCCTGTTATCAAGGCATAGCTATTTCCGTTTGGATTGTATTTGCTTTTAAGCAAGGAGATATTTTTTTTAACTAAATATGGATAAAATTTTTTTTTTGCTATTGAGCCTGCTAATACAAAAGAGCATAATCCCAATCCTTAGAAAAATACTTCCATTTGCTTTTATATTCAAAACACAGTTATAAAATATTTGTGAATGCTGCCAAAATTTAAAAAATTTAGAAGTAATTTCTAATTTCTAAATTTGGATAAAGTTATTGATTCTCTTTCGAAAATTCTTAAAGATATTTAGAAAACATCTATAAAAGCTTAGAAAAATCGAAAAACAAAGCTAATTGATAGAAACAAAGAACATTAAAAACTGATCAAAGCCAATATATACTAAAGCAAAAAGAATTATTATTATTTTTTTTTTCAAAGCTCCCGAAAAAACAGGAAGAATTTATTATAAAATTTATGAATAAAAACAGAATTTATCAATATTAATTTCTTTCAATTTATCGTTAAAAATAATATTTATAAAACAAAATATCCATTATTAGGTGCCTTTTAAGTCTATTTTACTTAATTATTTTTTCTGCTAAAATTAAAATTTTTGCTTTTTCTTCAACTTATGCTTGAAGTAAATATCAAAATCTAAATAAAATAAGTCCTCTATTGAAAATAATTTTAATTTAAAAACTGATATTTTTATGATTACTTATCCATTTTTGGTTTAAAAAGATACATTTCATGCTAAACTTAAGCTTATAATCGAAATAGTAATTATAAGAAATGAATTATAGAGAGCATATAAACTTATTTAAGATTTATGTAGAATAAGAAAGAAAGTGATATCAAAAATTAATATAAAAATAACCAATCCCAACTAAGATATCAAAATTATAATCTCAAATTTATAAAAATCATTAAATTAAATACTAAAAAAGCAACAATAATAGAAGTAGTTAGTTAGTTAGCAAATAATATTAAATATACAAAAATGGCTGAAACAGAAGATACCACTCAAAACTAATTCGAATTAACTTAAGAAATAGCTGACGATTTGGCATAATTAATCAAGGATCCTAAACCTGAAGTTAAAAAGCAAGCACTTGCCATTCTTATTTAGTGCTCTAGCAATCCCGACAACCGTATTTTGTTTTAAGAATCAGATGTTATTTCATCTCTTGTGAAGAACATAGGTGATTAGGTAAAATTATATTAATTAGTTAATTTATTAAAAGATTTTATTCTCTTCAAATTCTTATTCATATTAATTTTAATAAATTTAGCGCTTCACTACTATTTGTTTGAGTAATTTGATTAATTTTACTCAAGATGGTGTTTTCTAAAAGCATTTGATTGACTTGAAGAGTACTGATAGAATAGTTGAATTGATTAAGAATACAATCACTGAAGTTTTAAAGGATAACACAGGTAAAAAGGCTCTTAATGGAGATGAACATCTTAGCTATACTCAACCTTAAAAGCTTGTCTGCGATTTGTGCTTCCTCCTTCTTTCTAATATGACTTAACACGAAGAAGGTAAAGCTGGTCTTTTATAATTAGGTGATGAAAATAAAGAAGGATATAACTTCCGTATTCTCTATGAACTTTACTTAAAAGATACCATTTAAGATTTAACTCGTTTCTTCTCAAATATTTTGACTAACATTTCAAGTGATATTGAAGCTCGTAAATACTTGATTCGTCCTGAAAACGAACTTCCTGAAAAATGTCTTAAGTATATTTTCCACTAAAGCAGAGCTAAGCGTGTAGCTATTTTGAAAGCATTTAGAAATTGCATGTTTGAATATGAGAATAAGGAATATGTTGCCCGTCTCTTTTCAGAAAATGTAAAATTTTGTTTTATATTTTAAATATTTTCCAAAATTGATTGCTTTCTTGTCTTTATCAATAATCAACTTAAATGTTTGATAATAATTTATCAAAGCTATTACAAATATATGATGGAAAATAGTTTTCAATATATTTTTAAAAAAATTTTTATATTTTTCAAATAGATTAAGTTTGTTGACACAGTAGCAAAATATTTAGCTAACTTTTTGTATGCAGCTAATCACTTAAATGCAAACGAAAAAGATAAATAATTCTTAGAATTAATAATGAGTGATTATGATATGAAAAAAGATGCAATTAAATTCACTCTTGATAAGGAAAAAGTAAGCAGATAATAAGAATTAGAAGAGTTATTAACTGCTTTGGATTTGTTTTTAACTTTGACAAATGTTGATTTCAATGAAACTAATCCAAACTACTAATAAAAAGCTCTTCAAAATCTCATAGCTTACATGTCTGGTTTAAATATTGGCTAAGACGGTAGGGAGAAGGTTGAAGTCATGCAAATGGTTTACTGATTTAAAAAATAAAAATTTCATAAATGTATTAATAAAAATAAGAGTTAATTTACAAGAAAAATATTTTTTATTATAGATATAATTGTATGTAACTCATTTTAATGTTTATATTAAAGCTTAAATAATGCTTTTTGTTTGATTACTTGCTTAATAAGTTTGCCATTAAAATACTTCATTTGTAATTTCAGTATTTATCTGAGTAATATCTTTCATTTATTATTATTCTGATATTTCATAATTTAAGAAAACCTCACCAACCAACCATATTTAGAGTTTTATTTTTTAATATGCAACCTTTAAAATTGTTAAAAATTTTACAATTATTATTTTAAAAAATATAATTGCCATTATTTTATTCTCAATTTTATTGCTAGCTTTATCTTAAAAAAGGAGAAAAATATAGATTGTAAAGTTAAAATGGTACATATTTTTAAAGTAAAATTAAAACAAACATATTTAATTTTGATATTTTTAAAGAACAAAATTTATTTATTTTATTTACTTCAAAAGTTGATAAATCAAATATTTTTAATAAATTTGAACTATTGATTTAATATAATTATAATTATTAATCACTCAAAAAATTTTATTATTGTTAAAGATAGAGTAATTTTGCAATAAATGTTTTTGAATCATAATAAATGCATAAAAACGGTAATAAATTTGATTATTTTTTGAATTTCAATTATCTTTCGAAATGTTAATTGTTAAAATTGTAGTGAATAATCATTAATTTCGACAGAATCAGTATATAATTCTTAATATTTGTGTTAAAAATGTAATGGCATTTATTAAAATAAATATTATTTATGATAGTAAGTTTATTTTAATAATATTAATTTATTATTTTCTTTCTACAAAAAAAATTGTTAAGAAAAAACATGATTTGATGAAACAATCTCTAAAAATACAAATTTTTAGGTTATTTGTGATCAATTTATTAATCTATCAAAGCTAATAAAGCTAGCTTGGTTGCTTGCATAGTTTTCTTAATACATATAAATATCAATTGAAAAATTTTTGATTTTCAATTTGGAAGAAAGTGTACTTGTTTGCAAATTAAAAGTAAGTACTTTTGATAAGCAAAATATAATTCATTCATCTAAATTTTTAACAAACTAACTAACATCCAAATATATATTCTCCAAAATACAGAGAAATAATTAAAAGTATATAGGGAAGAATTTAAAGGTTAGCATAGTATTATTAGACGGACTAACAATAACTTAAAAGAAATCAGATTCAGAGAATTTCTGTGATTTCAAAATCATGTTTTGGAAACAACAAAGCAGCGCGTAGAGTTGCGTCCAAACAAACAATATTTAGACTAAGAATAATTCAAATTATAATAGCAAGCTAGCAAATGGATTTCATCCAATACCTTAAGAATTAATTGAACAAACCAATATTACCACACATAAGCACAGCAACATATAATAAATTGTAAATACAAACACAAGTCCTCTGAAGAGTGGTAATTCCACATAAGTATCAGTAGAATCTGATGATTATCTTGATTCGCGAACATTACCACCAAATTTTGAAAAAAACATTAGAGAATTAGAAGTTATTATTGAGGAGACTCCTGAAATTGAATTAGATAAAATAAAAGAGCTTATAATGCTTTACACAGTAAAATAATCATTAAGAATTTATCACTTTATTTTATTGAATTTAATTTGAAAAATGATTTTATGAAATTAAATATTTTTATCCGTTTATTAATTAATTAATTAGTTGGCTGTTGAATATTATGACTCAAATAATGATGATAAATTTATTTACTATAAAAATAAAATTGTTCACCTTCACTAGCAAGCAAATGTAATTAAGGCGATGAATAAATATGTTGCTCCTCGATAATAAAATCCATAAATTGTTAAATCACCAATAAAATCTTAGATTTATGAGAAGTAAAAAAGCGAAAATTACGCATCTGAATCATCATCATCCTAAATTCAAAACATAAGATTTGAAAGCGAAGAAAGTCAGATGTAAATTACTGCAAAAGAAAAGGAAAAAAAATAAATAGAAACGAAGGAGAAAATGAAGGGATTTGAAGAAAAAGCAGTAGTAGGAATTACTGATGCTATTGTGACAAAATTAATCGATATTTAAGATGAAAATGTTATTGAATAAGAAATAATTATAGAAAAAGATCTTAAGAAACAAACGAACAACATCTTAAAACGTCTTAATAAAAGAATCAAAATCAAAGAAAAATGTTCCACTCCTCCATCAGGATCTTCTAAGAAATTTCACTTAAATTTGGGTAAAATACATTTTTAAAAATTAAATCAATATAGCAACAAGTTAAATTAAATTACCCATTAATCATATCTTAAAACGAGTGAAATATCTTCAAATTCATAACGCTAGAACAATTTTACACATGATCCTATTGCTTTTTACTAAAAATTTAGTTAGCCAAAGGATATTAAAGCTGATATAAACTTTATTAATGATTTTATTAATTCTTTAAAATTAATTAAGATATATTCATTTATTAAAAATATTAAATTTATTTTATAAATTAAAAGATGTGTGCAAAACAGAATGCTCTAACTTTGATGCAGGAGTAGAATAATATATTTCTAATGCTCCCCCGAAATAGGCCTTAACATCTAGACAGCATAGATAAAAACCAAGTATAAGTGTTATAGACAGCATAGTAGCTAACTTTATTTCAGACAAAAAAAGAAGTCTTAACGAAGAAAAGAACTTTAAAATAGATTAAATTGAATTTGAGTATGAAAAATTGTCCTTTTAACTTGAGAAAAGCAAGACTTAATTAAGTAATTTTATAAAATTTTTAACGTTGATTAAAATTAAATTAAACTTATCTTTCATGAAAACTTAGCTGAAGAAGAAAAAATGAAATTGGAGTTAGAAAAAGAAAATAAAATTAGAATGATAGAAGAAGAATACATTCTAAAAGAAAAATAAGAAATAGAAATAATCCATTAGAAATATTACAAGTATGACTTAAATAAATCAAAAGAGTCTTCCCCTATTAAAAATAGTGTATAAACCACATAAGATTAAAAGTCTTAGCCAGAAATCAACACCAAACAAGCAATCAAATTAGTTAGTTCTAAATGATTGTCCTACTAGGCTATAACAGACAATAGTAAGTACTAAAATAACTTTTTAATTCCTAACCAAAGTATAATTAATAATTAGTTTTAACAAAAATTATATTTATTTCTATGATATTACAAAATTAATTTTTAAATATAAATGAAATCAATTAAGTAAATAAATAAATAACTATGCAAATCAAAATATCAAGCAAAATTAATATAAAAAAAATAAATACCTAAGCAAAGCAAACATAAATTGTTTGGAAAGTAATTAAAAATATCTTTAGTAAAGAAAGAGTTATTTAATAATTGTCAGTTTCTCATGCTTAAGTATAACTATATAAAATAATAACTCAGTTTTCTCTAACTGCAAAGATATAAATAAAATAACAATTTAATAAATTATTGAGCTGCAAAAGTATATTATATTAAGAAATTATAACTTAGATACCATTTCATATATATTTTTCTGATTAAATTGGATAGATGGATGACATTTATTTCCAGAAATATAGAGTGTTTCATTGAATAAATCAGTAAGTAAATAAGTAAATAAATAAAAAAATAAACACTAATTGAAAGAATTAGAATATAAATTATTGTTTTCAATATCGAAATATTAAAAAATATATTATTATTAATAATAAAAGTTTTCTATCAATCTAATATATATATATAAATATATATCTTAATTACTAATTCATAACTTTAAATATTTCTCATTTTTTGCATTCTTCATTTATTCTATTTGATTTTAAATTAATTTTCTAAATTATAAAGAAGATAAATTTTTTATAGCAATCACCTTTCAAAATAAAAATGACAAATGTTTATTTTAAATCGTAATCCCTAGCTTAAATACGATTACCTCGAAATATAAATAATCCCTAAAGTTTTTCAAAAATAACTTAAATCAAAACTAAACCAAATAAAATTTGTAAAATTATTAGAAAGAAAAAAATATAACTATTTTAAAATTAATATATTTTGAGGCGCCATCCATATTAATAGTTAATTGAAATAAAGAAGATAAAAATTTATCCTAAATTAGATAATTTAATATTGAAGCGAAGATCAAAAGAACGTGATTAAAAATAATTGAGAAAATGTAGAGGAGTAAATTTATAAAATAATTTTTTATTTTAAACTTTATTTTATATATCATAGTATTCAAATATACAATTAAGTTTTTGCTCTTTTAAGGAAAATTAATATATTATTATATATTTTCGAATTAAATTTATAATTTCACTTAATTTTAACTATAAATTTATCTTAGTTTAATTAAACTTTTTTTTGAAATTGATTGATAATAGGAATTTAGATTATTTAGAATTATTTCTAATATAAATTGTTAAATTTTGTAAAAAACAACTAATTCTTGCCAAGTTTTAATTACTTTTTACCTATATTTCTTACTTGATAGATTTTATTTAAAAAGAAGATATTTCAAATAAATCAGAAGGATATTTTCATTTAAAATTTTTGAAAATAGATTTATTTATTTGATTAATTTTATTAGATGAACCTTTGTTTGTTTATTTATTTATTTAATTCTTTCTCTCTCTTTTTCATTCTTTTTTTCTTTTTGATTAAAATGCAACTACTATAGAAGAAAAGTATTTATAATTTATTAAATTAAAAAGGATATTTTTGAATTTTTTCTTCTAGAAGTTTAGAAATATAGTATTTTAAAATTTAAGAAGAATTTTGAAAATTTGATATTGTTCCGCAAACAGTTATTATTTATTTATTTTTTTATTTTTTTTTGTTTATTTGTAAAATATAATCTAAAATTTAAAAGTGTATTGTTCGAATATTTCAATTTTTATCCCAGAGATACTTATCCTGCAAATAAATAAAAGTTACAAAACTTGATTATCATAAATACTTGGTTAAATATGTATTCGAATTTCATAAGCGGAATTCATATAGATTGTTAAAATTTTTGTATATAAAATATTTAAGCCAAGCCAAAAGTTTGTTTGTTTGTTTGTTTATTTTTTATAAATCTAAAATAAAATAAAAGAATTCTTTTATATTACTATGAAAACTAAAGACAAGATAAGCTAAAAAATTTTTATCCACAGTCAAATTAATTTGTTATTGTATTATGCTAATAATTTTTTATTACTAACTTTAGAAATGTAATCAAAATTGATAAATATCATAAATATTTTAGGCTAAAAAAACTAATCAGCATTATTATTTAAGTGCAAAATAACTTATAAGAAGCAATTAATAGAAAAGAGGTAATTTTTTTGTTTTTTGATCAGAAAGTAGAGGGAACAAATCTATTCTATTTAATTCTAGATATTCTAAAAAGTTATTATTATATTTTCAAATATTTTATTATAAATATACTTTGAAATATTAAATCTATGCTAATAATGTAATTATGAACAGAGAGAGGCAATAGAAAACTCGAATTTGCCTTTGATAAGATTATAATGGAGATAAATTATTTGTAAATTGTGGAGTGTAATAATGTTAAAGTAGTTAAATTTTATATAAAATATGAGTGAGTAGGAGAGCAAATAACAAAAGTAATTATGAAAAGAAAAGAGGGGAAAAAAAAAATTAAAACTTTTTTATTATTTAGTTTCATATAAGCTGCAATTTATTAAAGGGGAATTATTAATTCGCAGTTTTCTTCTTCTGATTTTATTTGGTAAGAAGATAAATAATTAATTATGATTAAAAGTATGTTTAGTATGTAAATTAGCATTTTTAATTATAGTAAGGCATAGTTAAATTTAATATATTAGCAAGGAAATAGAAGAAAATTTATACTTAATATCGAATTTGCATAGTATCTTAAATTAAATCAAATATATTTTGGTTTATATTTATTATTTATTTATTTTTTTAATAGAAAAGTTTCATTTGGTTTAATAATATTTTCATATTTTTGCATGTGTGCTTCATAAAAGAGCGAATAAATAAAATGAATACAAAGAAATCGATCAAAAATGAGAATTATTCAATCAATTTTTTATATTAAAATTAACTTAGTAAATTTTTTTTTTATTATTGATTTATCGATTTAGGAAGTGATATAATATTTAGTCACATAATTCATATTTGTATGCAAACAATGCCTTTATGTATACAAAAAAAGCAAGCAAAAAGAAAACAAACAAACAAATAAACAAACAAACAAAGTAGCTATTTTGTTTAGATTAATTAGATTATTTGATAACATTCAAAAAATAAACTAAAAAAAATAACTTGAAAAAGAAATATTAAAAAAGTAAAAATTAAAAGAAAAACAATAAGATTAATTATAATAACTATAATTAAACAAAACAATTATAGATCTTAATCAATATTAGTGGTAACTTATTTGCACTAAAATAATCAAACAATCAAAAATATATAAAGAAAAAAAACTAATAATCACGATAACAAAAGAAGTTTAGCAAGAAATATACAAACCCATCTTTGCCATCTTTTCCTCGTCATTTTACTATTTAATTGCAATGATATCCTTACAATAGCATGAAGTGATCGATAATCATTCCAACAACATCTTTTTCTCTTCGAATTCTCCTTTCAAAATGTAGTCTGACTCCACTTAAACTACTGTGAATAGTTACTAAAATTCCCCAATCGACAATAATAATTACTAAGGATAGCAAAGTCTTTCGGATGAGAAACTCCAAAACAATTACCAAAGTGAGAGTCTTGAGAAGTTGCGCGAGTATCCTATGTTGCAGCAACAAGATTCTTCTACTGAAGAAAGCAACAACAACTAGGATGACCTCTCGTAGAACACACAATAAGTCGGAGAAGACACAAATTAAAAGACTTTTTCACACTTACGCAATCTTTCTTATAGCGAAATGAAAGTCTAAGACAATCAACTAAATGAAAATGATATTTAAGTATGTGGGGTCGAAGACGATGATGATTCTTCAGAAGAAAAGCCACTCTAGTTACCCTTTGCCTTCGACGATGAAGAAGAAGGGGAAAGTGCTGATCAAAACACCTACTCATGTGACTAGGAGTACTAATCAGATATGTTTGAGTAGGATTCAGACTTAAAAGAATCTAATTCTCTTTACTCTTGCATATCAATCAAAGGAAATAGAAAGGAAATGCAAGACAAGGTAATAATTAAAGCTTTAATACCAAAATTTCTTTCTTTTCTTATTTTAGATACTATACTGGCTATACAAAAACCTAACTCCTGATTCACAATTAAAAATACATTCAACAAATTAAATATTTTGAAACTTGTAGATCGTATTGAGAGTTTCATTTCTACTAATATTTTTTTCTTGCAAATTATTTGAAAACAAACTCTCCTTAAATTTAATAATTCACTTACTTACTTACAATCATTAAATTTTACTCACAAAAGAGATACATAATACAATCTTTAATACTCTTTTTTGCTGTTATTCAAACAAGCAGAAAGCTAAAGTAATATATTAGCATAAATCTAAGTCCTACACAAAATATTTTGGCAGCTATAATCTGCGAACGGAGGAGTTTTAATTAATTTATTAGTTCTCTCTCTTTTTATAAAACCCATATACTAACAACAAAAATCACATATATTATTCTAAGCCTTAGTTAGTTAGCTAGCTATTTGCAATTTTTAATTAATTTACAATTAAACTTTTCATTTTAATTAGAATGAATTTACTTTTCGCAATTACACTCACTCATTCACATTTATTTTGCAAAGAAATAGATAGTTTTATATATTCTTCAAGATTAATCAATCAATCTATTGATTTCAAACAAAAATTATAATTTTTTACTTATCTTTTTCATTTTATAAAAATTTAGTACTCAGTCTATATCTCTTATCCTAATCTTCAGTTTTACGGAGTTTTTGATGGACACGGAAATGATAGTATTGCTAATTACCTCAAAAATAATCTGTTCCAAGCTATTCTCTCGCACCCTTCTTTCTTTAATAATGTTGAAGAAGCTATAACAAGCAGTAATTAATTCTACTCTCTTTTTCTTATTTTTGTCTACTTTCTTAATTGAAATATTTTGAAAGGAATTCAAAATACTTCTTATTTTAATAACTGAAAATTTCAAAAATTCTAATTTTATTTTTTTTGTCCTTTCAACTTCAAAAGAAAAATACAAATTTTTAAACTAATACTGATTTCATAATATTTTTGAATTCAGTAACAATATAATCAATCAGTCATCCCACTAATATCTACTATGACTTTCATTATTAGATTCATTATTTTTTATTCATGCATATAGCAAAGAAAGTATTATAATTTCTTCATTGTTAATGTAAAAGCATTCACTATTTGAAAAGTGTTACTTAAAATTAAATCTACAAATTAAGACATATTTTTTATATTAATTAATTTTTTGTTTTAACAAAAGCCTTCATTTCATTAGACGAATATTTCTAAGAAAGCTAAGAGTTCTAAGGTAGCGGATGTGTTTGTGTTTGCGCCTTAATTGTAAATGGAAATATTTATGTAGCCAATCTTGGTGATTGCAGGGCAGTCATCTTCGATAAATTTGGAAACTCAAGAGATCTTTCTTTTGATCATACTCCTAGCAATCGTAAAGATGAAGTTGAAAGAATTATAAGCTAAAATGGATTCTGTTTAAGAAGTGGATCTTAGCTTAGAGTTTCTGGTGAGTTAAATGTGACTCGTGCCTTTGGCGATAAAAGATACAAACCATTTATCATAGCCGAACCTGAAATTATAGTCTACGATATCTATTCACTTTTGAGTGAATTTTAATTCAGAGACATCTTCTTAGTCCTTGCTTCAGATGGTTTATGGCATGTAATACAAATAATAATTATTATTCAACTTACAATTAGTTTACATTTATTAAAGAAACAATTAAGTATTTAGCTGAAATATTTTCAAAATTATCCAACAAAATACATTCAATTATTGTAACCAAGCAAAAAATAAAATAAAGAAAGAAAGGAAGATTAGAGCAATAATTAAGATTATTTGTATTTAAAAAGTGGATGCCAGATTTAAATAAATATGTAATACCTTGAATGATTTAAAAGAATTGTTAGAAATGTTTGGTCTATCCGGTTTACTAATATATAAATAAATCAATTTTTGATAATATCAAGCAAGCGTTCACACACATATAAATTTAAAAAATGCGCAAAAATTATTCAGTAATTTAATTTAAGTGAGCAAGCAAATTTAAATTAGTTTAAAAAGAAAATAAATTTTGATGGATAATCTGTGAAAGTTGTCATTTGATTTTAACAAATTGAAACTGATTTAATTAGAGAAATTTATTTAAATTTTTATAACTCGCTAGTCTTTGAATAAATTCACAGCCAGATTATCTCAGCCAACCAATCCAAAAAAAATTATAAATTAATACAACAAAGTTATGTTTTGATTCAATTAATTTACAAGATAAAGCAGTGGCAATAATTAATTAATTAAAGTATCATTCTATTGTTAGGCGAAAGAAAAATTAAATTTATAAGCTCGAATAAACAGAATTTAAAAAATAAATAAACAAACAAACAGATTAATTAAAATATCATTTCAGCTAACTTACTTACTTACTTTCTAACCAACTGATTAATTTAAATATTATAATTATCTATTTTATTAATAAAATTAATTTATAATTAATAGGATTACAATATCAGTACAGCTAACGAATTGTGCAGTGAAGGATTCATAGAATTCCCATAGAAAGCTGTTGAGAGCATATATAATGAAAAGCAATGCCATAGAGACAATACCACAATCCTTTCAGTCAACTTACAAAATTACTACCTCTGCTACATTAATTCATTGTAGCTTATTGAGTCTCCTGATAATAGCTCTAGCATTTGAAATATAAACCAATTTATTATATGATCTAATTAAAGCAAGCATGCAGATCTATCTTAATGAATCTTATCAATATGATTAAACCAAAATCATTCTTTAATGATCAATTATAACAAATTAAACAAACAAATTAATAAACAAACAAACAAACAAACAAACACACATCCATTTCAAAAAATTAATTTAAATAGTTTCATAAAAATAATTTAATCAAATCCTTATATATAAATGTTAAAATTAAATTGTAAGAATTTAGCAATAAAACTAATAATTAATAATCAAATAGTGATCATCATTTAATTAATTAACAAAATCAAATCTGTATCCAATGGTAGTATTTTGAATACTAATTCAAGGAGAAAGATTATTTCTGCTGAAATCATATATATGGTAAAATAAGAAGTCTATCCCATAGGGGTATTTTTGACACTCATTTTTCAAAATTTTAAAATGTTTTAAAATTTTGAAAAATGAGTGTCAAAAATACCCCTATGGGATAGACTTCTTATTTTACCATATATGAAATCTAACATATAAAATATGTATAATTATTTCGAGCCTATATTCGCTAAATATATCAATTAATCAGTGAGATTTAAGATCTGTAACGACACATTAGTATCAAAAGACTTATTTTAAGTAATTCTAATAATACTACTGTTTTCACCTCGCTGCAGACCTTATTTCTAACTAAATATATTAATATATTAAATATACTTAAGAATAAAATGCACTTAATAATAATAATAATTAATTATTCTATCCAATATGCCAGTAAGTAACAAATTAGTAACTGTAAATACACTCCTTCATTCTCTATTTTGGTTAAATCAAAAGTTAGCAAACATAAATGTTTATAAATTCTTATTACTCATCTAATGAATACTAAGTAATTAAGTCGTTTATAACAAATGAACAACTAATCTTTCTATCTATTTAACTAAAGATCTCACTAATTTTAATAAAAATAAAAAGAGAATCAATAATAAATGGAGATTAAATAAATATATGACAACATCAATCTATCAATATATTATATTAAATATATTAACTAATATTTTAATATACTTAAAATACACCTACTTATATTAATATATATCTAATTTAATAAAATTATTTAATTCCTGTGTATAAATAAATATATATATATATATTATCATATAATTTAAGAGTTTATACTTAATTAAATTATTCTCATTATTTTATTTTTTATAGATTATCTATTCTATAAAATAAGTCAGTATCAATTATTATTAGCATAATCAAATTTTTAATAAAAATATTCACATAAAATTTGAAATTTTAGAAATTTATTTAAATTTTGTATGATTTACTTAATTTATTTAAGAAATTTCATTTTGAAATTAATAAAAATATTTAAATTTTTTAATTTAAGAAATGAAAAATTTTTAATTATTTATAATTAATTATTTTCTTTCAATAAGTTTTATTTAATATTTATAACATGATTTCGAATTTTAATTTTCTATTCTAATAACATTAAAAATGAATTTGCAATAAATAAGTACCAATATATAGCACTTCTATGTATTAAATTCTTGTAGAAGTGTCAAAGTAAGAACTTTATCCCTGGATTTACTTGCTATAAAGTAGATAGATTAATTAAATATTTTATTTTAATTTTTACCATAAAATATTTATTTTATGAATTTTTAATTTAATTATATAATCTCAGATATAGTAAAATTTTACTTTTTTTATTTGACTACTTTAATAAAAATAAATTAAAATTAATATTTAATAATTCATATAACTATTATAAAATATAAATATTTTAATTTAAAATTATAAATTTTGTTTAAAAATAATAAAAAAGGCATTAATACCTAAATTTTAAAATTATTATTTATTCTTTAAATCAAATTATTTCTTATTTTGCATCTTAGTGTTGTTTTAGAAAAAATTTAATTCATGGAAGATTTTATTATTAGTCATTATTTTTAAGATAAAAAATATACATTAATTGTAAAAGTATTAAAATTTCAGAATTTGAATTAACAAATTAAATATGTTGAATATAATTAAAGTAAATATTTCTACATGTATAGAATATAAAATAATTAAATAAATAAATAATTGTATTCAAATTAATTTCAAATAAACTTAAGATTAATGATATTAACCCTGATGCTTAATGACAAAAACTCAATTAATTTACTAATATAATAAATAAACCAATTTTAATAAGTTTTAAAATTGAAAGTTTTGTTTTTTGCTGAATTTAAATAATTTCATTTTATCCATATTTATAAAAAAAATTAATCTCATTATTTAATCTAATTTTTTTTAATAAAAATTTAAGTATTTTATTTAATCTTTGTAACAAAAAAGTTAAAATAAATATATGAAACAAGAGAAATTATAATATTTTTTCTGCTAAAATTTAAAAATATTTAGCTAAACCTCAAATAATATAATTAAAAATATTTTTTCTTATTTTTAAAGTTACTCAAGTCACTCTATTAATTAATTTCTTATAATTTTATTTTAATTAAGAAATAAAAATTTATTTTTAACAAGGAAATATACAAAAAATTCTTATTTCAAGTCAAAAATCTTATTTTAACAGAATAATATGTTTTATCAGAAAGTTTATTATTAAAATTAGTTAAAATTTTTTAATTTTCTTACTTTTATTTATTTATTTTTTAAATAAATAAATAAGTAATCATTTTAATTAGTTCTTCTTATAGCTTTATAGTGAAGATAAGTAAGTAAGTCTATTTCAAACTTTTAAAGTATTTGAATATAATATTTCATCTTTTATTTATTCAAAATATTTTTAATAAAATATTGATATGGTTTATCAAACTAATTAATTTTTAGTTTTATTTTATCAAAACTAGTTTGATATGTAAAACAAATCTAAAATAATTAAATTTTAAATGATACAATTTCTTTGAATCTCCCTCCCTAATTTGATCAGAAACTATTTAATTTTTTTATACATATTTATTTATTTTTTGTAATATCTTAATAATATAAAAAAAGATAATAATAAATCTTTTATTGAAAAAAGTTCTTTTTTTATAAAATTAGTTTTATTTAATTGAATATAGAATTTAAGTTATAAATAATTGTAGCAATAAAAATTATGTATAGATTTTAAACTATTTTGATCAATAAATTCTGAAGAAATTGCAAAGTAATAGAATAATAAAATACAATCGTTTGAAATTTTATTTATAGGCGCTTTTGATTTTGGATAACATTAGAAAATTTCTAAATATAAAGAATAAATAAAAAATTTGGTGCTGCATATCTTGTTTTTTTGTTTGATTAGTTTATTTGTGATAACAAAAAAAATTCAGTTAATATATTTATAAAAGAAGAAATAGTTAATTAAATCAAAAAAAAAAAAGCATCAAATATGACAAAAGTTTACGAAGTAGAAAATATTATAGGACATAGAAAAAAAGGAAGTTAGATTGAATACCATATCTAATGGAAAGGCTACTCTCTCAAATAAGCTACTTATGAACCTGCTAAAAATATTTTAGATAAGAATATGCTTAAAAAATACCAATAGTAATCCCTTACAATTACATCAATTAATAAATCAACCATAATTTATTAATTAATATAAGCAAATGGTTGAATAATTTTTTTAACTTCAATTTTAATTATATTTAGAAAGCATTTACTTAGCAATGATAAACCTTAGACACCCATTAAGAAATCAATTAAAAAAGGAGCTTCAACTCATTAAACACGTAAATCTAGCTCAACTACTAAGAGAAGTGTTAAAAAATCAGTTGAAAAAGCATCTAATCCTAAATCTACTCCTAAATTAGATAAAAAAGCATTAGATCCAGTGTAAGAAATTTAAATAGAAATGAGCAAACAAACTGTTATACTTAAAATTAAATTAATTTAAATAAATAGGAAGGAAATTCATAATTATTAAAAGGATGTCAGTAAACTTCTTTTAAAGAGTGATATAACCTCCATATTGCACGTTTTTAAGGATGATGGAAAATCTCTTTACACAGTCACAATTGGAAAACATCCTAAATAATATTTAGTATCAAGTAGCTAAATTGCTAAGTATGCTTCTCCCGATCTCATAGTTAGATTCTATGAAAAGCTAATCCGCTGATTAGATTATATTTATTTATTATTATCATTAAAGTGTCTAGTAATAATTTATGTATTAATATCAATTAATTCGTTTCCCGCTTATTAAAACAAATTCAATCTTTAATTAAGATAATACCAAAGTATGTTTTTGTTAAAATAAATTATTTTTTTAAAAAAAAAATACGATTTAACATAATTAATCTCAATTAATAAAAATTTACTGTTAAAAATTACATATTTATTTATTTTTTTACTTTTTTACTAATTAAAATTAAATTAAAAAAATCATACTGTTAAAATTTTTAAGATATAAATTTAATTTTATTTGTTTTTAATATTGTTGTGTAAAAAACACTCCAATTAAAATACTTTTATTAATCTTCAAACTAAAAATTGTACTTAACTAGTTAATCTTTGTATTTTTATGAGATTAAAAAATGTAATTTTTCTTTAAAGAATAGCTTAAAAATAATAAATTCTTTCTTTTAAAAATTAATTGAAAGTAAAATAAATCACAACAACAATATTTTAATTAATTAAAAGATTAAAAATATTAAAAATTCTAAAGAAGATAATTAAATAAACTCTTTTTTATGATTATCATTTTAAAAATAAAAAAAACATAATTAATATAAATCAATTAAATTATTTTGCTCTTTTTTACAATTATCATTTTAAAATATATAAACAAATAAATTAATAAATAATTAAGTAAAAGAAAGCTAAATTAAAATAAATCAATTTAATTTGATTTGATTTAAAAACCAATTAAATTTAAATTTAAAGTGTGAATCAATATCAAATTACCAAATAGTATTTTTATTTGCTTAATAATATCCATCATATTAATCATTTTTTAATAGAAACATTAGTCTAATTTTTTAATAATTTGAATAAAAAATTTTGAAAGTATCCAAAAGAAAAATAAAATAAAGTTATTATATAAGTTAAATCAAATTTTTTTCCTCTCGATTATTATTAAATTATTTTTATACATGCTAAAACAAAAAATATTAATAAAATAAAAATTATAGTTTTAGAAGTTTTTAAACTTTTCTTACAAAATTCTTGATAATTAAAAAACAGATTTAGCTAAAATTTAATTATTAATAGAGCAATTTTTATTAAAATAGCAATTCATTAAATTTTTAAACATCAAAGTTTACTTTATAAATTAAATATTATAACCAATAAAAATACTAAAACTTAATTTTATTTCTATTAAATTATTTTTAAATTAAAAAAACCAAAATTAATATTTTAATAAATTTAAATAGTAAAAATATTGATTTATTTAATTACTAAATTAATTTAAATATGAATAAAAATTATTTAATTTTTAATTGCTTTAAATTAAAATAAATTAATATTATTATTTAATAGAGTTTGGTAAAATTTATTTACTTTTTGATTGTTTTAAATTAAATAATATCTATTTATTTATTTTTATAGGTTAAATATGGTTTATACTTTTATTTAATTTTTAATTCATAGTAAATTATTAGCAAAAAAGGTTGTAATTATTTTAATAGAATTAAATATGATAAATATTTATGATTTAATTTTTAATTGGTTTTTAAAAAAACTATTTTGAATTTAAATTTCAAATTAAAAAGTAAAATTACAAATAACTTTTTATAGGATAGACTATTTAATAATACTTTTAATGTAATTTGATGTATTTTTAAATGTTGAAACTAAATACAAATACTATTTTATTTATTTATTTATTTATTTATTAATCTTTAAATCTGAAGAAACATTTTTTGTATTTAAGTAGATATTAATCTTTTATTTATGATTTTATAACAATTATTTAAAAATGTAATTAAAAGATTGTTACCTAATTTTATATCATAAAAATTAAAAAATATAATAAATAATATTTTCGTTTTTATGGTATTTATAGGAAAGAGTTTGACTGATTTATTGTATTGAAACAAAAAATATTACAAGTAAAATTAAAATATTAATTTATCTGCTCAAATAACATAATCTCTATATTAAATATTAAAATCTGTAAATTAAAATAAAAAAACAATTTAATTTAAAATTTATGAGTAATTAGTTATATAAAAATGGAAAAATATTTATTTTTTATTCGTTTTAGTAATAGTTAAGCAAAAAAGTAAAATAGTATAAAAAACAAGTTAAATTTTCTATTGAAAAGAAACTTCTATAATTATACTGGTGAAAAAATTAATCTCAACTAATAGCATCAAACAAATATAAAAATAGTAAGTAACTAACATAATAAAATATGAAAATTTGAGTTAATATTACTTAACAATTAAGCTTTATTTATAATCTTCAAATTTGTTTAATGATTTTAAATTATATGTTAATATTTGATTTTTTTGATGGTAAATTATTTTAAATTTAAAAAGAAGAGTGGAATTGTAATTAATATTACTAAGGAGCGAAGAGAATTTTTATACTATATTTTTCTATAAGTTAAGAGAGGTATTTCGAATTTTAGTTTACACAGCAATTTATGTTAATTTTTAGTTTGATCAGAATCTTTTTTTTTATCAACCTACTAAGCTTGAATAGAAAAAAACAAAATTTAAAAACCAAAGTAACACAATTTTTGTTTGATTTTTAATTTAAATAAAATAAAAAATCTATTTTTCTTTACCTTTAACCTTAAAAAAGATAGAATTTGCAGTAGAAAAATATTTTAAATGAATTTCGATAAAAAATATTACTAATATATGAATGGATTTCATATACAGTAAATATTTGAATATAAAAGCAAAATATTTAACTTTGAAAAGTTATTTATGAATAAATTGTAAAAAATTTAGTAATCTTCAATTACTTTCTATTCTCTCTCTAATTATTTATAGATAAGTGAGGCAGCTAGCTTTTAATGATTACAAATTTTTTAAAGTTTTATTGAATTTTCAAAGATATTAATCAAAAATTAAATTTAAAAAATACAAGTAGTAAGAGCAGAGATAGTATAAACGCTTTAAACATCAATGTTGATTTTTATATAGTGTTTCCTAAGAAAATTTAACGCTCTTTCTCGTTGTTAAAATTATTCTTTATTGTAACATTACACTATTTATGTTAAATACTAGCAAATTTTTAGTTTTTATTCTCAAATTTTTTAAATTAGGAAAAAATATTTTAGATCCTACAACTTTTTACTTTTCATTTCATGATTTTGCTATCGCTTTGCCTAAATATAAAAAATAAAATGGCCATTTTACAAATTCATTTACATATTTAAAGAAAATCAATCTACTGGAGTATTTTTTATTACTAGATTTATAAAAATTAAATACCCGCTAAATTTTTTTAATTTAAGTTATTTTAAAATACGTATTCCCAATATGGCAAAATAAAAAGATATGGTCATTATACGATTATTACAGATTTAAAAATTTTGAAATTTAATTTCACTTACACAATATCAAAGCAAATTTTGTAGATATTTGACTGAAAATAGGAATAGTGAGAATATTATTGCCAAATTTTAATTCAGTAAGTGTTTAATAGTTTAAAAAATACTATGCAAAAGATATCTATAAATATGTATTTTTATGTTATAATCAAATTTTATTTTTTTTTGATTACCTAATTTTTTCTTAATATTTTGCCGTTTCATGCTTAGCAATAATAATAACAAGAAAACAAATTTTAATTGTTAAGAGACAAATTTAAAATCTTTTTCTTTTTTGAAGGAGAATTAAAATTTAATATTTACTGTTTAGATTTTGTGTTATTTTAACGGAAGAATAGTTTGGTATAAGTGAATATTATATTCTTAATGAATGTAAGAATGATGACATAATAATTTCTAAATATTAGTTTGAAAACACTTCAATTCAAGTGATTTAATAAAAATCTATTTTATTCAGAATAAATAGATTTATATGTTCATGTTTAATTAAGAGCATATAATTGCAATAAGAATGTTTATTTGTTAAGTAGATAGATAGATAGATAAATAAATAAATATAAAGAAAGATTCCTCTAACCTTCAAAATTAATTTTAATTTTATCAATTGATAATCATAAACTTTTGTCTTATACTTTAATAAAACATTACATAATTTTTTTTATTTAATTTACAAGTATTTTAAAGAATTATTTAATACTATTATTAAAACGATGAAAAAAAACATTTAAGATGAGTTATTATATTATATTTACAATTAAGTAAAAATTATGTGATGCCTCATTCATTTATGTTAGTAGACAAGTTTTATATTTTTTTCGAACAATCTTCGTTTTTGCTATGGAAATCTAAAAATAATCAATCATCAAAAATAAATATCTCAAAAATAAGATGAATTTTATTATAAATATGTCCATTAATAATTATTTTAGGCTAAAAATCAGTTGCTTATTATTCTTTGCTCAAAATAATATTTTTTGCTTTAAGAGAAAAATGTAAGTACTTGGTAGATTTATTTATTTTCTATTTAATGATTTTCTTAAGATATTTTTCTAATTTCAAAAAAAATACATTACAATCTGTTCTATTTTGTGAATTAATTTCTCAATTCTTCAATAATTAAAAATGATATCTCACCCATAGTCACACTTTTTTTCTTTTTTTATTCAAATTTTGCAATTATCAAAAAAAAAAGAAAAAAATATAATAAATGGCTTCAAAAAAACATTCGATGATTGTCAATTTTGGAATACTGATTTTAAAGCCATATGCAAAAATTAGCTAAACAAAAAATTTTAACAAGAAAATTTCATATTTTTAAATTAAATTAAGAATGCTAAAAGCTAAGAATTTTTTATAAACTGATTGATTATGATTCGATGTTTAAAAAAGATTTTTGATTCTACTCATTGAAAAGATTAAGTTAAATTTAGTGCTAAATGTAAGCAAAAAGAAGAAGGAAAAAAAAAAAACATTTATCTTGTGATGGGAAATTACAAGTTAAGAGAAGCATTGATTGATTATTTGATAAAAACGAATATTAATCACTAATAGATATATAATTAATAACATTTAATTATGAGAATCAACTACAATCACATGATAAAATTCAGACAAATTTAAATAATCTTTGTAAATATTTTAATAAATTAATTACAATTAAAACCACACATCCATCCATTCCTTCTCATTTTGTAGAAGCAAGCTCACTTTGCTTACATAAAAATCTCTATGTTTACTTGAATAGAGATTATAATAGTTGTAAAAACTACTATTTATAATCTTCATATAACTTTTAATTTCCACAATAATAAATACCAACGGAGTGTTTTATTATAATTTTTTAGTTTTTTAAGTAAAAATAAATAAATAAATAACTTTATTTGAAACAAGCATTATCTGCTACCTTGCTTGATAAACATTATAAAATTCTGATTTATATAAAAAATAATGCAAACTATTCTGATTTTTAAAAATTAATCCTAATAAAACATAAATTTATTAAACAAAGCTAGCAAAAATTTAAAAATTTGCTTGAATTATCTTACGCAATTTTTCACTCAAAAGATATTTTTATTATTTTAACATAGCTTTTGTGTCTAATTTATTTATATCAAAAATACTTTGAATTTCTATCAGTCATAAAATTTAAAAAAAAATAAAACAAAAGCTTTTACGTCAATAATTTTTATAATATTTAATAAGATTTCGCCAATATTAATTAAATTACATTTTTGAAAAATAATTAGAACTCTTATCAATTTTTCTCCTTTTTATTTTAATTGCCTTGACAAATAAATAAACAAACAAGCAAACAAACAAAAAAGAAAAAAGCAAATTGATTTATTCATAGACAATCAATCACATGAAAAAAAAAATCCTTTCTAATTTATTAAAACCCTAACCAATTTTTCAAAAAGCTAAAAAGTTGAGTTCATATTAAGTTTTTACTTGAAATAATTATTAACAATTTTTTCAAATTACCGTTTATCTTAAAAACAACAAATCATCCTTCCTTCTTTAGTCTATTCTTAATTAAGTTTTTTCATCTTCAGAAATTAAGTTTTCTCCAAATGTACAACAATAATATCAAAATTCACAACATAAAATCAAGCAATAATTTGTTTTTTTTACTCCTCAAATTAATTTTCAAAATTTTTTTCTTCAATTTCCCAAAAAAGGAAAAATTAACTAACCTCATTCATTATTGGTTGCATAAAATTATATCACTTATGTTCTATTAAATATTTACCTTACTTGTTTATAAATTGCATTATTACTATTTGATTACCGTGTTTAATAGATCTTTTAAGAAATTTAAGCTAGAAAACATTTCTATGACAAAGCAATAAGTTCTAAGAATAGTTTTTAATATAGTTTCATTGATTTAAAATAAAAAATTAATAAAAAAAGTAAAAGTTTTTGATAATTTTATGGCATTTTTAAATGGTTTTGAATGAAATACTTTAATATAAAAGATAGAAATAAATATTTGAATTGAAATGACGATAAAATAATATAAGTTTTGAAATAATTTTATTTAATTTGAAGATTTTGTTTTGTAATAAATAAGAATAATTAGCAGTATATTTTAAAATAAATCCCATTTTACTCGGATTTTTTAGCTTTAGTTACTTTATACTTCCCATTTGCTTACTTTATTTAATGCATTAAAGTATGTATTTTTATTAAATTATAAAGTGGCATGGACTAAGTATGTGGTTTTTTAATTATTTTGTTTGTTTATTTTTTTTGTTTGCTTCCTTTTTTTTGTTTGTTTTTTTAATAAGTAGGTAGGTAGGTTGGTTGTTTTTGTTTGTGGTTCTTTTTCGTTATTAAAGTTTCTATTATTATTTTTAGATAAGCTATAAAGCTGAGCTTTTCTTATACTTCTAGTAATGAAACAGTAACTTAAGTTAGGATTCAGCATTACAAGAATTATATGATTAGTGATTTATTCAAAGATACTGCTAATCGATTGAAATAGCGATTGATATTTTTATTTGTGTATATTTTATTTTTTATTGAAATATTTATGAGTGTTTATTTGTTTGTTTGTGTGTTTTCGGTCGAGAGATAGATAATTTAGAGAGTAATTGATAAGAGAGGAGCTAAGTATAGATTTTAATATTTGAAATAGATTATTAAACTGAGATTTTATTTATTTATTTTTAATTAGATTATTTTTATTTATTTATTTAGTTAGTGAGTGAGTGAGTGAGGTAGATACGTAGATGCTGGTTGAAAGGGAGTATATTTATTTTGCGCATTTGTTTCTTGATAAAATTATTAGTTTTATCACTTCACCATAAATTTTTTTGAACTATTTGAACTGAGCTATTCAATTCTTAATTGATAATTTTAATTGTTTATTATTAAATTTGTAGGGTTATTAATTAATGGTAAGAATTAATTATATATCCAATCGATGAAATGTTATTTTCATTTTTATTTATTTATTTATTTTTTATGTATATATAAAATTTATTTTGATTAGTTTTCATTTATTTATTTATTTTTTATTCATTCATTTATTAAATTAAAGTAACTCAAATCTTTTTATTAGGCTTTTATTACTTTTTATTTCTATAGGGCACATTATTTATTTTGGTTAATTACTCTGAAATAGATGATTTTTGTTTAATATGTGTTTTGTTAATAAAGGAATCAATCAACAATTAAAGATGACTAAAGTCATTAAAATAAATTAAATTGATTATTTATTGATTTCATTAATCGTTAGATTATTTGAATTTCTTTCTTATTTGATCACCATTCTTTGATTCAAATATATCTTCATGATCCTAGTTTAGCTTTATTTATTCGCTATAGGACCTACTTTTGCTTACAGTCTTTTAAGTGTTTTAATCCTATGAGTTTTTATAGCATGATTAGTAAGTATATTAGGTGGATGATCTTTTTTTGTTATAAGATATCTCAATATTGTTAATTGAGCCATACTCTTCCTGCTCATAATTTATAGTTTAAGAGCTTGAGTTGGAGAGTATTTTGTAGTATTAATCATTATCTGAAGAAACATTGTTAAATTCATGTTAATATTATTATTTTTAATCCTAACAAGTTTAGATTTGTTGGTTGACTTAGTATTAGTACTATTATATTTATAATTATAATTATAATTATTCTTGTTCTTCTTCTTCATCTTCTTCTTCATCATCTTCATCTTCATAATAATCTTGTTACTGTTAATACTGTTGTTGTTATTGTTGTTACTACTGAAGTTGTTAATCATTCAAATGTTCTCTTACTTATAAAATTTATTCTTCATCAATAATTTAACCAAGTTAAGAGAACTCCTATTTATAATGTTAGATAATGAAACAAAGGTAATCAAATTCTTCTTCATTTTATTAGAAGATGTAAGAAAGGAACCCAAGAGCAATAGAAATAGCACTCCATTAATATTCTAAATAATATAAATAAATAATTAAGTAAGTTGATTGATTGATTTGAGATTGAAATACTTACCTAGATAGATATCTACAATTTTATCGCAAATTTGTTAAATGCCTTCCCTAATTATCCAGTCTTATCTTTAAGAGAAGTGGTAATCGATGAAATAGTAGAAGAACTAGCTTGCAGTGATGAGTTAGCAGTTCCAATTTAAATATCTATTGATATTCTTTTCAAATTCAAAGGTCTTAAATTAAAGAGTTTGTATTTATTAAACTTCATAATTTTCGAAGCAATCTACGATGCAGTGAATGTTAAGCTAAATTTAATAGTTAAGTTAAGATTTTGAATAATTATTAAAAGTGCTTTACTTTATATGCCATGTTAGTGGCGCATGATGCATAAAAGCTGTAATAACTTTCGTCTTGGTTCATTTGTAAGATAGCAATTTCCATGAACTTATGAGCTTAGAGTTGGATAGTGAGCATATTGGAAAAGGCCATGTCAGCTGCTTAGGTGATCAATTGATTCTGAATTTATTAGAACTGTTTGTTATTATAATCGGTAATTAATGTAAGGTAAATCAAATGTTTAAAAATTAATTTTGAAGAAATCTCTATTGTCTCGATATTCACCACAAAAAGAAAAAAAACAAATTTGTATCAGAATTAATTATAGGTGTTATAATGTCAATTTCAAGACCACTTTGTCTCAAATTTAGGAAGACGAAGAAAAAAAAAATCGATTTATCTATTCGCCTTTTCTGAGTAATTATATTAGGCTTTGTGACGTAAAATGTAAATAAATTTTTGAAGGGGTGGGTTTTTAAAGAAATAATTTTATGTAATTACTGCGTATTTTAGAGTATTTCTCATATTCTCCTTGTCATTTCTACTTTGCTAAGTCATGTCTATACGATTTAGTTGCTACTCCTTTTATTATGAATCAAAATAAGATTAGATTTATTAATTGATTGATTGATTAATATTGATAATTCATTCATTTCTTGGGTGGCAAAAAACAACTAAAAAACAAACAATAATCTTCAAAAATATATTTCATAAAGGGAAATTTTAAATTCAAAATTATGAAAATTTAAAGAATAGAAATATATATTTAAATTAAAATTTAGAGGGAGTGAGGGAAAATTATCTATCAGACTTTCTGTTTGATTTTAAAACTATTGATTGATGATGTGTCTTCTAATCAAATAGCGAAAATGTTAACCCAAATCCAAGAAAATGAAAGAAAGAAAATATAGAAATTAAAAGATGATTTAATAAATCCCGCATAGTGTTTAGAATATTTTAGAGTTTTTAATAGTTCTAAAATTTTAATAAAGATATGACAAATTAGTGAAACTTTTAATATCGAATGAAGAAGAAAAGAAGTCTAAACAAATAGTTGATCAGTCAATCTTTTAATTTATTTATTTATTCATTCATTCCTTTATTTATGGTAAGGATGTAAAAATTAAAGATCCTTTATTTATAATTTCAATTTATTTAATAAAAAGAGAGAGAAAGTAAGAAAATTTAGATCAATAGAGAGAGGCAAAGCAAAAGGGGAATAGAAAGATTTAGAAATTTAAAAATTTATCAATAATTTTTTTTGCAAAATCAAATGTGGGGAAAATTAGTAAAACAAACTCATTAATAATTAATTTGATATTCGATCAAAAAAAGGAATGTTTTTTTTATTGAGTACTGAAAGCTATTTAGCTTGTTTGTGTATTAAGTATTTTTAATCTATGTTCAATTTTTTTAAATATGTTTTTGCCATATTGCAAAAACATAATTTTAATCTGATAGTCGAATTGATTTGCTTGTTATAAAATTTTCGACAAATTCTGGGGATCATTCGCTAACGAATAAATTGCAGATAAGTTGGAAAATAAAACGATTTATTTAAGCTACTTTAAAAAATAGAATCTGATCATTTTTGACCTACAATTAAATCAATATTGTTGTATTAAAATTTCTCAAAGAAAATATTTCTTCATTAATTTGTATTGAAAAAACCTAAAAATTAGCGCGTTGGATATTTTGCTTTCATTCTTTAATAAATTGCTGAAAAGAAGAAAAGCGTGCTCATGCTCTGGGAAGCAAGAGCAATTTTTAAAATAATTTATTCTACTTTTTAAATGTCAGGAAGATAAAAACTTTTGTTAAAGTACTAAATTCTGGTAGATATTCGTTAAATGATATTTATTTATCGATCTGCTCATGTTTTATTGCTTATTAGGTTATTTTTAAAAGGGCTTGAAAGGAAAGTTTAAACTGTTTTTTTAAATTAGCTTAACAAGTTCTAAAAAATGATTTATGTACCTTCCTTTTAAAGATTTTTTGTATGTAGTAGCTTAAACATGGAAGGTCAAGTTGATTAATAGAAGGAGGAAAAACCCTCTTTCCTAACATTTAATTGATTGATTACGCATTATCATTCTTTTCTCCCATATGTTTAATTTATTAGTTATTTATTCCATATAAAAGTTCACTCATTCATTCATAATCAAAGAGAAAAAAAGATTTGATACTTTTCAATGCTAAAAAGAGACAAAAAAAATAAGAGTTAGGAAATATTGAATGCAGTCATAAATTTTTAAATTTTGACCAAAAAAGAATGGCGAACTTGTATGCCTCAATGAGCGTTTTATGTGGGATTTACTTCTTATGAGTATAATAAAAGATAAATGTTATTTACCTAATATTTTTGGAGCATGACTCTAAGTATGTTGCTATCATATTCACTTTTTTATTAGTCTAAAATAAGTTTTTATTCATTAGGAATTTGTTATTAAGGACACTCGATTCTGTCGAGTGATTCGCTGGAAGTCATTTACTGTTACATCAAGCGAGGTATTTTAAAAAGATCTCAGATAAGGAATCTAATTAGATGTGAGAGGATGGATGCCAATAGCCTTTGATAATGGCTGTTGTATATGTTAGGCAGATTAAAGGGAATATAGATGGATTGATGAGATTGCTTGATTTGGTGTAGTTTATAATTTAGGAGTGTTAATTAATTTATTTACTAGAAAGTGAGTTAATAAGTATTTTGCTTGTATTGCTTTGTTTGTTTGTTTATTTATTTCTAGTTTGCTTTTATTTTAATTATGTATCAATATGTGAAGGTATTTATCTATGATAGATAGATAGATTGAATTAATTAATTAATGATGGTTTGTTTATAATAACGAGTGTTTTTATTTTGGATAAGTATCAATCAATAATTGAAATTATTATTTTTATTCGATTTATCTTTTTATTTTTTTTTTGTATTATTTTTAATTAAAAAATATTCATTATATTGATTCACTAAATTCTAAAAATAATAAAATAAATCAATCAAGTTTGAGTAATTCAATAAGAAAATTAGTTAATGTATTTATGTATCTTTCATGGTATCTTAAAAGATTCCATATTTTTTTTATAATTAACTCTATTCGCCTTATAAACTGCGTAATTAATTTCTTTTGTAAAATTACTTGTTTCTTTTTCAACAACGCTTGCTGCTTTCAAGATATTTAAGTGTTGAAAGTATTTATTTTTTAATAATAATAAGTGTTTCATAGCATCAAAATTAATTAGCATCAAATTACATAAAAACATTATCTACGCATTTAAAGATTGTAAATAAATAAATTTTCTTTACAAAATAAAAATCTATCTTACCCCATAAAAATAGAATACAGAAAACGAACAAATAAATAAATAATTAATTTATTTAAAATAATAAATTCTAAACAACTAATAAGATTTTGTAAAAATTAAAATTTGGTATATTGATGATTATGGTCAATTTACGATGTATCTTTCAAAACTTATAAATTCAACTGACTGTCATTTTATTAAAGTTGGAATAAATTTACCCCTGCATATCTTTCTTTATTTATCTTACAAATAAGATAAAATTCATCACATACTTTTATTTTATTGACATCATCTAAAAGAAAATAATGGCAAAGAACACTACCAGATGCAAAAAATAATTAAAAAAATATTCTTAGATTTTACATTTCTTCTTTTTCATTTTCTGATTCAACAAGTAACTCAGTATACTCCTTTTGAATTCCCTCGTAAATTATTTCAATTTTAAAGAGCACAGATTTTTTTTTTCTGTTTTGTGTTCATTAAACATTTAATGAATTAAAAATAGAAAATTTATTGGAGTGCTAAAAGCTCCTGCAGTGTTTTTAATTTTTTAAAAATTGCATCATACGAGATTTTCATTAAACAAGGCTTAATTGCAGAGTAAGAAAAATTTTACTTTCTGATTTAAGCAGAATAGTTAAATTGGAATTAAAAATACATTTAAGCTTTTGTTAACACACATCAAAACCAAAAAATTTTTAGATATCTTTAAAAAAAATAATGAATTAATATGTGAACTTTAAACTGTATTACCTCATAGACTTATTTATCAGAATCAAAATATTTTAAAGCATGAAAAGTTCTACATATATGTATATTTTTAATCATTTTCATACAAATATTCTGAAACAAAGTCTCTAACTAAGATCAATCACATATTTTTTGATAAAATTTAGTTATAAGTATTTTCTTGATTTATTGAAATTCTGCTCTTAATGTAAATCAAGAAAATAATCTATCCATAGATAACCAAATTTTTATCAATAATCCAAAGAATGGAATTTATTATTAAACTAAAAGAACAAGCAAGGAATAAATTAATTAGAGCAAATAAATACTTTTAAGAGTATTTATCCTTTTATGCTTGCATTTAGAAATATTGAAATTTAACTTTTAAATTAGCTGTAAAAATTACAAAAATATTATTTTCTATTACTGCAAAACAATTAAGGAACATGTGAGGTAAGTAAGTAAGTAAGAAAACAATTGATAAATCAATCAATTAATCAATATTTCAAAATTTAAAAACCTAAAAATTTAATAAAATCATTTGAGAATAGGTAAGGTAAAAAAGCAAGCATATGGAAATTTTAGCAAATATTAAAAAACTAAAATGCTTTATGCAGCTAATTATAACGCATTAATTAAGGAAATCTATGCTTTTTTAATTCAAAACATTAAAATGAATAAGTCTTTAACAACCTAATATGCTTATATCTCTTAATAAGGTAGAATTAGCCATTTCTTTTTTAAAGGATAGTCAAATTCATCACTTCCCTACTTAAAAAATAATCTTTATTTGACAATTTGTTTATTTGCTAATGCTTTAAAAAATGAGATGTTTCTAATACCTCTCAGCAGGCTAACTAAAATTATTTTTGATAGATTGATTGGCTGGCTGATTGATGAACGAAAAAATAGAATATTTTTAATGCGTTTTTAAAAATCTTTTATTATTAACTTAGAAAATTGATTTTAAAGTAAAGCTTGTTTTGCTTTACTTTTATTAGAACAAGAGTATATTAAATATTACCACTCTATTAGATTTAATCTATTTATATATCTATCTATCAGTCAGTCAGTCTATTGATTTTTTAACAAAATACTTGCTAAAAAAATCCTCAATGAAATTTAATTAAAGACCTTTTTATTAATTTATTTTGAAAAATTTAAATACCTCTCAAAGCTTTTTATTTATTTTGATAGGGTTGAAAGTAGGCTTTGCAGTTTTAACAGATCAATCTATATCTTGGTATTGTGATTCTTTAAACAATAAACCACTTTAGAGGTAATTTAAAGTATATCGAGTAAAGTTCTTGCATGTTTTAATAATTATATTGGCCTCCAATAAAATAAACTATTCTATAACATTTTTCAAAATTAGTAAATAAATAAATACTAATTTTTTTGTAATTTTGAAAACGTACACTAACTATTTAGCATACATTCATACATTTAATTAAATATTATTTATTTTTATTTATTTATCAAAGATGTCAACAAAAAAAATGATTACAATGAGCAAAGCTCTTAGATAAAATTATAAATATCAAAAATATGAATTTTTCTTTTTTTTCTAGGTAAATTGATAAATTGGGAAATTTCTCAAGAAATAGATTTCCTTTTTTTGAGTTTATATATTTATTATGTTTGTCATTTATTAATGTCTAATCATCTACTGATACGATATTTACATTTCAAAAGAAAATAAGACACAAACAAAGCGTGTGTTAATATTTTTTCAGAATAAACTAAATACCTTTAATTTTCAACTTTATTTATAAATACTACCCCAAAATATTTAGTATTTTTGTATGCTTATTAATTGATTGTCTATGATACTGTTCTCTAAAAATAATTAATTAATAAAAACATATATCTTTTAATCAAAATTTATACGCCTTAAATAATCAAGTCAAGTCACATCACGCACGGGTAAGCACGAAATTTGAAAATTCTAATAAAAAATTTTATTACCCATGTTTAATTAATTTCTGAGTAATAATCTATAGAAATATTTTGCCTTACTTTATGAATGGAATGTATGTATGTATTTATATGAGATTCTGATTATATAGGACAATCAGTCTACATTCCAAAAACTTTTAAAGAAATTTCTTATAGAATCAAATTAAATTCTTGAGAGTAAGAAGTTCTAGCTTTAGTTGAGATATTTGTATGTTTTATTTATAAATGTTAGAAATGTAAAAGCTTATTATGATGTTTATTATGATTTTATTATATTTCGGAATACGATTATAAGCAGAAACAAACAAATAATAATATAATTTCTAACGCGGGTTTATATTTTTTGATTTTTTATGTAAAACTCATAAGGCGTGTTAATTTTAATATAAAAGAATGATTGAAGGAATGAATAATGTTATAAGATTTTATCCTTTTTATTTAATTTTGACAGTTCAATAAAAAATAAGGGTAATTAATTTTATAGAGATAGACTTGATAACTTAATAAATAAATATCTTTTATTAGTTAGTTTCAAGCAGTATTCGTGATATTTAAGTGCTTGATGCAAATTAAATTGATGCTATAATTTAAATAAAGAGAACGGCTGAATTAAAGGTAAATTTAAATCCTACAATACAAATTTACTGATTTACTTTTATGTATCTATTTTATGAGCTAGAATATTTAATTTTATATCAAAGTTAAAAAAATAAATTATTGTGTCTTTTTTATTTTTTAAACATTTTATAGAACTATTTGGAAGGAGAGTTAAAATGCTTAGGAATGAATTAGTTAAGCTATCTATACATAAAAGAGAAAGAAGAAGAAGAAAAAAGAAAGATTTAATCTTAATTCTAAATATATATTAACATATGCATATGTAAATGATGTTTATATATTTTATTCATCTTTAATTTAAGTTGATAAATAGATATTTATATCTATCATTTCAAAAGTATTTTATTGATTGATTTTGTATGCGTAATTTAATAAAATTACTCTACATCTAAATTAAAGCAAAAATATGTTACACTTGCTTTATCTTTAGATATATAAAAATTTTTATATTAAGACATATTCAATTTTAACATAGTTCTGTTCGATCCAAATCTTATCAGCTTTATAGCTCCATTAAAATATATTTTCGAAAAGATACTTTTAAATAAATAAATTAATTAGTTGTCTTCTCAAGCAATTATTTTATTTATATTTGATTAATTTGAAGAAGGATAAATCAAAGAAGATCAAAATTTAGCATATATATTAATCAATTAATAGTTATATGAAATAAATTTTTTTTAACCCTAAAAATATAATAGTTACATCACTTTAATGATTATCTTATCCATAAATTTATAATCAAAAATTTTATGACACTCCCATTTTTAATTTAATTAATTTATTTATTCCTTAAAACTTAAATTTGCTCAAATATTAAAAAATAAATAAAATTTTCTTGTATTAAATTTTTCATTTGATATCTTTTTCCTTGTCCTCAAAAGTAAAAAAAAGCAGCTAAATTTCCATAAAATTTGCTTAATTTATTAAAATTAATTAAAATAATGCTAGTTGAATATCATTTTTTTTTTAACTAAAAGTTCAACACTATCAGATTTGTTAACCTTTTGGCATTTTCTTTCACTTTCTTTAATCTTTATTTTCTTACATTCAGTTTTTTTATGAGTTACAATAATAAAAATTTTTTACCCTCCCTTGGTTTATTTACTAATATAAAATTAAGTATTGAAAATTGGATTAAATTTACTAAACAGGAGAAATAAATACACTCACTCACTCAAATTAAATTAGAGATTCAATTGTTTTTATAAGCTATTTCACATGATAGCATAAAATTTTGTAACCAAAAATAAAAAATTTCATAAGCATTTAATATGCTTAAAGCTATTAGAAAGTATTGAAAACTTAAGTATTCACTTAATGAATAAATAAATAGCTTAACATCTAACAAACACTACCACCTATATTTGATTTATATTGCTATGTAAATATTTCATAAAAAAAAATATTTATTAAGTCTCTATGGCTTCATTAATAGGTGTTTGAGTGTTTCATATCCTATTCTATTTACACAGCTTATATAATACATTTTAGGGAGTAAAATCAGTTTAATACAAATAAAAGTTGTCTCTATCATCAACAAAGTTATATTTTTTATTTATTAATATTGTAAAAAATTGAAAAACAATTTAAAGTATGTAAATACAGTAAATTAAATTGTCTATTTCTGGTTATAGTTTTGTAAGGCATATCTTTGCTCAAAATACCTAAGCACACATTTTCACTTTTTTGTTTCGTTTTTTCATGACTGATCGAACACTTTTACCCAACATAGAATATATCGTATTTGCAAACGAAGTCATTTGGATCAAATGAATTTAACAAAATAGTCATTAAAGATATTATATTTTAATCATTTAAATTCAAAATTTACTAGAAACAAGCAGCATCAAATAATTAATCAAAAATCAACCTCAGAAAAAAATAAAAACACATTTTATTGAAATATTTCTTTCTTGAAATCAAACAAACCAAGTCGAATAATCTAAAAATTTAATTTACACAAAAAAAAAATATACATAAATAAAATAATACTCAAAAACACTACTTTTAAATACTACTTGCCTATTATAGATTCTAACCTTTTAAAAAGTATAGAATCAATTACGTATTATTTTATATGTTCAAAATTTATAATGTACAAATAAACATATAATAATAAAAGCATAAAAAGATTTTTTAATCGTCAACACGTCATAATACATAAATTCATTAAAAATACTGCAAAACATTCTAAAGTCTAATTAATTTGTCATAGTAATTGAAAAATTTAATCCACTCAAATACATACTGTGATACTGTTTTTTTTTTATTCTTGTAATTGTTTAATCAGGCAAAATCAAAACTTTACTCACTTTAATAAAAGAGTTTTCTCTTCCCACTAAAAATTTATTTAACATCTAGTTATTACCATCAAATATCTATTATTTACACTAATATTCTTTAAATAAAAAATTTTTATTTTAATTAAAATCAAGTGAGTTATTGATTGAGGTAGTTATTTAGTGGTTTATTTTTTTCGAGATCTTGATTTTGAAGAATTTGAAAAAAAGACAATCATTATTTATTTAAAGTTAATTCAATTATGTAATTTAGATTTTATAAAATTGCAATTACTCCTTTTTTAAAAGAAATATTATTTACAATTACATTTGTAACAAATTCAAATTCAAAGTAAACCATTTCTATTTTTAATATCAACTCCCAATCTTTATTTTCAATTATAATTTTTGATGAAAAAAATTTCATCAGTATCAAATTATTGATTAATTAAAGGCTTTTATTTTTCTCTTATAAAATGTTTTTAAAATTTTTCATGTATAATTTATTAAAGAAGACAAAGAGTTAATTACAACTTATTGAAATGTGTAAAAATTTCTCCTAAAAATAATATAACAAGTTTAATTAATAATTTCATTACAAATTTTTTAATTTTAATGAAATTAGGATAAAGATATTTTTACTTAATCAAAAAAAATTTTATAAATCAAATATTTTTGATAAATTAAATTTTTAGTATTTTTTAAGCAATAAAAAATATTTATTTTATCATTTAATTATTTAAGAAAAAAATAAAACCATTTTGCTTTACATATTGATATGATTTCATAGATAAAGAAATAAAAAAATAATGTTAACTCTAATTTTTAAAAGTATTTGTTTCTTTTTTTGATTAATTGATTCTTAATTTGTCTGTTTTCTGTTGAGATTTAATTGTTTAAAAATGGGAGAACATAAAAAAAAAATAAATCTTTTTATTTAAAATAATAATTTTATTTAAAAGCATAAAGTTTTTTGTTTTGAAAGTTTGTTAATTTGATTAATAAAATTGGATATTTAAATTTATTATTTTATAATAGCTTAATTTAAATTAATTTAATTTATTGTTTTAAAGATTAATCAAAGATAAAAGTGTATGCTTTTTTGTTTGTTTGTTTGTTTGTTTGTTTGTTTGTTTATTTTGAATTTTATTGATATCAAAAAAGAACTTTAGATTATTTCAAATTAATTAGATAAAAAGGCTAGTTGATTATATTATACAATTAAGGATCATCATTATATATTACAGCATAATCCACAAATAAATAAATAGGTAATATAAGATGTCTCATAGCATAGAAATAGAAATAAACAATTTACTTAGCGAAGCTGTCTATTATAGAAATAAAAAAGACTAAGAAGATTCAATAGAAAAGAGCATATAGTGTATAGAATAGGCAGACAAACTCATTAAGCAAAACATTCGTGATTCATTTATAAACTTGTCTTATGATACAATCATCAATTTTGCAGAAACTGCAATTACAATTATAGGTCATGAGAAACTTAGCGAATATTACATAGACCTTTTCTTCTAAAGAAATAAATCAAAAGGTTAAATGTATATTAGAGCTCTTCTAGTTAAGGCTAGGCTTATCGCTTTAAATGGACATTAAGAATTATTAAAGGGAGAGGAAATGATAACAAATCTTTAAAAATCTCTAGGCTATGTAAATGAAGCACTTGAAATTATTAAAAATTCAGATAAAAATAAATATTCGTTTCTAATCTACAATGCTTCAGTTTGCGTTTATAACATAATTCGCTTTATGATTAAATAAAATTGGTCTAAATATTTTACAGATGTAGTTAAAACTCTAGATTAATTATTTGACGATGTAGATGAACCTGATTATAATTGGCGTTGTAGGTAAATCACTCATTTTAAATAATAATTCTTATCACTTCAATTATCAGTCAATTATAATAGAGCAAATGATATATTCTTTTAAACATATGGCATTATTTGGAATTTCATATTTGTTAAATCTTTTAATTCACTGAATCTTATAAAAAGAAGTTATATTTATTTAAATAATTAAAATGAGCGATAGATAAATTCACAAAAAGATATGCAAAAAGCGCTAAAAAATTAAAAAAATATTTTAATTTGCTGACTTAGAATTTAATTTAAAAATTGTTTATCTATTTCTTTTGATTTTATAAAATAAATAAATAAATATATTTATTTATTTATAGATATACTTGGATCCTCTTTTAGTGTTTATATGATAGCGACTAGAAATAAGAAGCAATTAAGGTTTTGGATAGGTTATGGGAAAATACTAAAAAGAAGGGACCTTGCAATTTTCAAGATTAACTTTTGAGACTGAGGATCCATCTTTGTAAAGAAAATCCTGCCTAATTAGGTAACATTAAAAAAGAAATAGAGTCAAATAAAGAAGATGACAGAGGTTGGAAGCTGCTATTAACTTTATAAATGATGAAATCAGGACTAATTTTAGAAGCCCAAATAGAAAAAGAACTTATAAATGTGATTAATTCTATGAGTAGTTCAATTCTACCTGGTAATGAAATGGCATAGACTAACAAACTTGCTCCAATTATTTTAGAAAGACTTGCTGAAGCAGGTAGAATAGCTTTGCATCACAATTTAATTAATATAGCTGATTCAATTACTTCATTTTTAAGTCGTGTCCGCTAGCCCGTGCAAGTTCTGTAAGAGTACAACAAAGCTGAATTACGTATTAAAAAAGCAGGACCTCTAATTGATAATAAAACTGGTATGAGATTAAATTAAGTATAAATAAAAATGTAAGAAGTTGATAGAAGAATAGAGGCATTAAAAATACTTGAAAAGGTAATTAATTGATTATTTTTTAATTTTGAACGAACATTTAAATTCTGAAAAATATTTATTGTTAAATATAATTTTTTTATTAACTACTATTTTATTTATTCTTTCCTTCCTTCCTTTCTTCCTTCATTTATAAGTAAATAAAATAAATAAACAAACAAACAAGTATGCATGTAAAATACAAATAGAATTTTTTCGTTATTTAATTATAATTAAATAATGAATTGATGGCAGTTTTTCAATTTGTGTTTTAATTTATTAGAAAAGAAAAAAAATTGTTTACACTACTGCATAATACGAATACTTTTGATTAAAATATTAGAAGGGGAAAAATTATAGCCGCAAATAAAAATAATTAAACAGTTTATAACATCGACTCAAAAATACTTACAATGATAAAATTTAACTTTCCGAACTTACCCGTTTATGTTAAAAATTTCAAAAACTCAAACATCAGAATCACATCAGTCAACGTATATAGTGTTAGACCAGTTAGATAACTAACATTCCCAATAAAATTCATTTAGGTTTTTATATATGGAAATATTTACATATGAAATAAATTTTTTTTAAATTGAATGCACTACTAATTTTATTAGTGCCTTTATTGAATTTTAAAACTTCTAAGAGCAAACACAACATAAATCAATAAATCTCTTTATTTTTCCTAACATCCCAAATTTCTTAAGTCTAAAATTTTTTAGGTTTTTTAAATGAAATTATATTAATTCAGATGAAATAGTTTATTTTTAAGTTGAAAAAGCTAATATTGATGGTACCTTTTTTGAATTTTAAAATTTCAAAGAGCAAAATCATTTGAGTCAATCTATCAATTTTATTGATCATGTTTAATTAGCTAATATTCATAATCAGAAGGCAGATATTTTTGGGTTTATTTAGATGAAAGTATATTAAATGAAATAGCTTATTTTTAAGTTAAATACATTAATTTTAATGAAAAATTTATTATTGAAGTAATTTTATATCAAAAATATTTATTTTAAAGGCTATGTAGGCAATAGGAAATAACAAAAACTCAAGGTATTTAGATTCAGATTTAGTATACGATGGTGCTGTGTTAATCTGGAATATTAGTTTACCTTTTTTGAATGCAACATATAGATAACACGTTGTTAAGGCATTCACTATAGCTTGTGAATATTTGGAAAAAATATAAAGTAATGATCATGCCTTGCGTGTGAATTTTCATCTTGAACTAGCTAAAAGCGAATTGGCTGAAGAAAACACACTTAATGCAGGAGTTCATATTCGTAAAGCTTTGCAGCTTGACTACTCGATACCACTTGCAAAAGTCAAGAATTTAGTCAAAGAAGATTAAGATAAAAGTTTGTATCAAAGACCCTACGAAAGATATTTAAAAAGTCTTTAAGACAAAATTAATTTAAAATCAAATTAAAATGCCGAAGCTAAAACTGTTGTAGAAAAAGTAATATTTTTTATCTTTAAAAGCTTTTTTAATAATTTTGATTTTTTTCAATAATATTATTTTATTGGTTAAAAGGTTATATTAGATTTAGAAAATGCTATGAACCAGAAACAAGAAAACACTAAAATCGACATATTATAAAAATGTTTGGGAAGTCTAGTTAATTTAGAAGAAAAAGAGTATGTGCTAGACGAAAAGAGAGATTTGGTTGAAGAAGAAATTAACAAAGAAAAATTAAAACACAAATAGGACAATCTCTATCAATATAAATAAAAAAAATTACTTGGTAACTTAATTTTTTTGATTTGATTTGATTTCATTTCATTTTAATTTATTTCAATTCAAATTCTTTTGATAAAATTCTTGAAATTACATTTTTTAAAGAGTTATAGAATTTTTGTTTTTCTAGCAAATCAATTATAAGGATTAATTAATTAATTATTATCAAAGAAAAGAAATGCTTAAAAAATTCTTATCACTTTATAAACTTGAATGCACACTTTTGCATATCGATTAATTAACCTATATATTTTTTATTAACTTTTACTTTACACAACAAAAAAGTTTTCAAAAAAATAAATTTTGATTGCTTTTTGTTTTTGATATAGAATGATAGTCAAAGAAATAATTTGCTAAAAATAAAAACTTTATGGCTCAAATAAATAAAAATATTTTAATCACAACTTTCTTAATTTAAGATGATTATTTTTTTTCTGCTCAAAGTCTTTATTTGTTAAATATATTTTTTTCTTCATTTAAAAATTATTATTTTCTATATTATTTATTTTAAGTTTCTATAATTTTCTATTTAAAAAATTAAAGCGGCTGATATCGCTTAGATGGCTTTTGACTGGGAGTAAGATGATCTCGCTATTAAGGCATGTGAGTTTGTTGTTGCCAATACATGGGAAATTAGTAATTCGGAGGAAATGATTCTCGCTTAAGTCTAATGTTATTACATGATGGCATAAATTACTATCGATGAACTAATTAAAGATAATTTTGTTATTGCTTTTGCAGACCCTGAAAGAATTGAAGCAGAAGAAGAAAATGAAAATGTTTAAGAAGAACTTTCTGCTGAAAAGAAAAAAGAAGTACTTGAAAAAAAGGAAAATCTAGTGGCTTACTTCCTAAAAGGTCTTGAATTAGCTGATAGCATTAACTAAAGCTGGCTTGTCTTCAACGGAGCTATATATATTTGGAACAACTTTTTATCTATTTTTAGAAATCCAATATTCGACTCAAAGTTACTGAGTTCAATTTCTACTCTGCTTAAAAAGTTCTTTGAAACAATGAAAGTTTCTTTTAAAGAGCTTGAAAAAAAATAAATCATTGACTATGACAGAGACACCAAAATTTAAGTTAATGCCAACATCGGTTTAGTTTATGCTAGATTAATGGAAGGTAAAAAAGAATATGAAGAAGTCATGCGTGTTTGCGAAGCCTTGCTCTAACTACCTCTAGGATCTCACACAAGAAAACTTATCAATTCTATTAAGGCAAGAGTTGCAGGAGCACAAAAAGGAGGTAATAAAGCACCAGAAAAAGGAGGAAAAGCAGTAAAGGGAGGAGCTGCAGAATAGCAAACTGGTACTTCTACTGAACACGTGCTATTCGAAGTAGTTTCACAGGTAAATTCAATTAAATTGTTATTTCTAAACTAATTCTTGAGATTTTAATCAAATGATAAGTTAGTAAATGTTTATTTATTTGCAAAGGAGAAGCATTTAACCAATTTAATTTAATACTTTAATTTAATTGATTGATTCATTATAAACTAAACAAAAATTTTTTTCTAAATTTTTAGCATTAATTTATAATTTTTTTTCACCAATAAACTTCAAATATATTAATTGTTATCTTATAAATAAATTCCTCAAATATTTAAAAATAATTCTAGCTTAAAAACCAAAAAATTAAGATCTTTACTACCAACAAACAGGCTTTCATAATAAAAATAATTATTTTTTAGTTATTTAAAATCTTTTTAAAGTGGTTATTGTGGATATTTGATTTTAATATAAATGAAAATCTATTAGAGTAAAAATTTATATTTTATAACAATTAATTTTAGAGATTTTATAACATTTAATTTTAGAGATTTTAAATAAATATTGATTGATTAATTTTATTCTAAATATTTTTTTTATAAAATAGCTAGAAATTATCACTAATAGTACAAACAGCTAAACTAGTTAAGATTTAATTAAAAAATGTTTTGAAACACTTAGAACTTGGTAGGCAAAAGAAAACGATGAAACAGAACTTGAACTGCATGCTGAATTATGGGCAAGATTGGCAAGGCTCTCTTTAAATGAAGAAAGTATAACTATGCTTAAATATAGCTTACGTTGTGTTGAAAATTCTTTATCTTTGCTAAACCCTAACACTGATCTTTAAGGTATACAACTAAAATTTAACAAAATTAAAGTAAAAATTTACAATAAAAAGGAATTCCTTCAAGTAGATTGAGATGGTACAGTTTAGCAGAGTATTTGTATAGTGAAAACTTACTCAGAATGCTTAATCCTGAAACTCAAGAATAAAAGAGCTAAGAATAGCTTTTATTCCATGCTCTCAAACATGCAGTAGAAGGAGCAAATAAAGGTTTGAAGGCTGGTATCAATTCATTGGTCTTAGATGCTTCTAAATTAGTTTGGAATATTTGTGCAAAGCTATAGGACTCAGCTTTGAATAGAAAAGCTTTGATTAAGCCCATTTTTTCAACTATTTTTTATCTTAAAAGTTGCAAAGAAAAAAGTGAGCCTGATTTAATACTTTTATTGAGCTAACTTCTATTCAGGGCAGCACTAGAAAATGAAGAGTATCATTTGGGTGAGAATGTTGCAGATATGGTATTTGAGTTAATACCAAAGTCTATGCAAAAACCAGTGTGGGAAGCTAAAATGATTTTTATGAGTAAGCAAGGTAAAAATGAGCTATAAGCTATCTCAAACATGAAAGAAGCAGATGCATCATTACAATCAAAAGTAAGTATTATAAATGAACAAAAATTAATTTCTAATTTATAAAAGCTAAACAATATGATGAATGTTTAATAATCTGTTAAGATAGTTTTATAAATTAAAAAAATAATTTAAAATTAGTTTTATTTTCTTAAGTTTTTATTGTTTATTTTAAATATCAAAAAATTTTTCTCATTTTGATTACAAAATTTCAATGAAAAATTTTATTTAAATTAAAGGTTTGGATTAGATTGGCTAGAGCTTCTAATGCTATTTACAAACAATACAATGCTTATAGCAAGGCAATTGAAATTTTGAAAAAAGAGAACTCATAGGAAATTGTTGAGGTTTACATTGAATTTGCTGAATGGCTTCTCAGGAACCCTGAAAACAATAATAACAGTAATAATGCTATGGCCATAAAAGATAATGATAACAATGAGAGATTCCCATCAAGCCTCTCAAATGTAGTTTAACAGCTAGAATTAGCAGCTGATATTCTTATTGGGATTGAGAATGATGGTGATGACTAAGAAGATGATATGATGGACTATGAAGAAAAAGGTTCAGTAATTTTCTCTAGACTCGACAAAAAATCAACCTTGTCTAAAAATTCAAAAGCTAAATCCAAGTAATATATATACTGATTCTAAAGAAAAAAAATAAAAATAAAAACACTTAATAAAAATTTTTTGGTGTTGACTACTAAAAGTGTTAATTTTTCACTAATTTCCCACTAAAATGGTAGTCAAAAGTATATTTTATTCAATATCTTCTTATTTTGATTAAAATGATATTGCTAAATATTATAAATACTTACCTACCTACCCATCTGAAAAATAAGTTTTGTAATTAAAGAATATTAATCGCTTCTTACCCTAAAAAATACGATATTTATTTACTTCCTTCCTTAATTTTTGATTTCAAACTACCCTTAATTAAATGATTTATATCTTTACTAGAAATAAATAGGGTATATTTAATCAAATATCATAAAAAGGTGATAGATGCATTTCAAAAACTATCACCCTACTCTATCTACATATTTATCTCTCTTTATCACTCAAGAAAAATTTTGTTGCAATATAAAAATATCTTTCTTACACTTTTTTATTTACTTACTTACTTTTTTTTAAATAGAGCATCTGCTTCTAAGAAATCAAGTAAAAACACTACAAAGACGAATAAAAAAATAGAATAGAAGGATAAAAGAGGCTCTGCTAGTTCTAGAATGTCTAAAGCCTCAATAAGAGTTGCAAAAACCATTAAATCAAAACAAAGTAAAAGCATCTTCACTTAAAGAGAAGAAGATTCAAATCCTGAATGTCTCAACTGTGCTCACTTTGAACGTTTAATGAGAATACATGCTATGTTAGCTACAGTGAGTCCAAAACAGGAAACCTAAATTCAATATTGTCTAGATGCAAAGCTTTTCTTAATAAAAATATTTGAAATATCTTTCAACACATTAAATTAATTTGAAGTTAATGCCGTAAACTATGCAAACATAAAATAGTAAAATCCTAATGAGAAATAACCAGGTGGAGCAGCAAATCAACTTAAATAAGAGCAATAAGAAGCAGCACTTCCAAAATATTAGTTCCCATAAAATGTAGAAGATTGGATCAAACTTGAATTCTCAGCTAAATTCATTGAAAAGGCTAAGACTTCTGAAGATTATACATTTATGGGTAAATTCCTTTTTGAAAAAGCTGAAGTTACATTCACATATGTTAACTATCTCATAAATGTATTTGAATCTGCTGGCCTTCATATCCACAATGTTCCTCTTCTCGTTTTCTAAAGGTAGACATTTTATTAAAAAATATATTCATTAATAAATAACTCAATAAAATTTAGAGAAAACATTTATGACTTTTTTTTTTACATTTTTTGTTTATGGGGAAATATTTATTTTTCTTGTTTTTTTAAAAATGGATAGATTTTTTGCAAGAGAAATTATAGGGAATTAACACCTAGCAATGCTTTATGACATGAAATTTGTCAAGCTTTTGCATCTTTTAGGCTACCACAGTGAAGCTGAAAAAATACCTGCAGTAAATTAGTAAAAGTTAAAGTTAACTGATCATGAAAGGAAAAACTATTTGGCAAAAACTGAATCATCAAAAGTTTTATCTACAACAAAAAAAGCTGTTGATCTAAGTGAACAAATTATTCCCAAACCAAATCTCGTAAAGGAAATAAGTTCTTACCAAATATGGATTGATTTGGCAAAAGAGCTATTCTAAATAGGAGACCTTATAAGAGCTAAAGATTTGCTAAATGAGGCATACAAGCATGCAAAAGTACTTTCAGAAAAAGAATCTATGGGAGAAATTCATCTTTATTTAGGTAATTTCTTATAGTAATATACTTAGTCTAAGTATTTAAAATAAAAAAAGGCGCTATTCAATATCTGGAAGGAGAGTATATTGAATCATTAGAAAATCATATGAAATCCCATAAATTTATAAAAGAAATAGCAGTTTGGTAAATTAAGATTTATTATTTTTTTTCTAATACTTCGATATTTTCATCAATCAATTTACTGAAATGAAATGAGTAAGCCTTAAAATTTTTGTTAATCAACCTAAGATAAAAAAGTAATTTTTAACGAAGTAAAAAAATTTAATTTTTTCCTTAAAATGAATAGCAATGTAAGTGAGTGTAAATTTTGAAGAAATTAAAAAAAATTTTCAGTACTTTCTTCTAAAATTGATTTTTTAATGATTTTGGAGAAATTTAAAAAATTGTTACAGTATGTATATAGATATTTAAATAAACATCAAACAAACAAACATACTTAAAGTAAATCAATTATATCTAAATTTTTTTGAAAAAGTGAAGTTTTTTTTTTCATTTAAAATAATTAAATTGATATATTCTTCAATTAGTTAGTAACTAATTTGACTGAAAATATTTTGTAAGTTAATTTAAATAGCTTACATAGTAAAAAAAGGTACAGTGTGTTATATTTTTATTCAAGATTTGTCTTTTTTAATTTCAGCTTGCTTTTATGAATTACTAATTTATCCACCGCTGGTTTTATTTTGCAATTAGTAATTTATAAATAACCGGTTCAAAACTTATTCTGTCTTACCTAAGTACACTTTATCAATTTTAATCACACCTAGTGGATCGAAATTTTCACAAAATTAAATATTTAAATATTTGATTTTTTTTAAAAATGTAAAATAATAAAATATTATTTTGCTAAAAATTAACTCAGCATCAAAATAAAATAAACAATTTTTCATGCTTTGCAATTAAAGAATAATTCTTAAAATTAAACTATGAAATACAAGAGTATTTATTTATTCTTTTGAGCAAGCGTTTTCATTAAATGTAATGTTCTTAATAAAAAATGCTTATATTTAAACAAATTTTATAATTTTAATGATAATCTCGAAACAATTTTTAGTTTTGAAATTTCCTAATATGATGCTATCTTATTTTTTAAGTAAGAGTATTTTAAGGTAATTTTAATCTGTATATAAAGATTAAACAATTTAATTAAGACTTTCTCTATCACTAAGAAATTTTAAGGCAAATTTTTAATTATCAAGTTACATAAAACAATAAAAATATTTCTCATTGTAACCTTTAAATTGAATAATATCTATTTACAATAAAAAGGGAGTTGAGCGCAGTTGAGACCTTCAAGACATTAAAGAAGCTCAATAAATATGAAGACATTAAGAATTTCCTATAAAGAATGATTGATGTTTTTTCACAGTAATTACTTATAAATTAAATTAAACTCTTTTAAATTACAAATATAAAATTTTATACAATAAAGAGCTAAAGATAAATAAAACCAGGCATCAAATATCTTGCAAATAGAATAAATATTATGTACTTTATACTTGCTCCTTGCCAAGGTTTACCTCAAGCTTATGAGAAGAGAATATTCTGATGAGATGGAGAAAGAAGCCTTTAAAGCATTAAAAGGTGCTAGAGAACAATTTGCAAAGGGTGGTGTTAAATTAATTCAAGTTAAAATTCTTTTGAATATTTTTGAAAAGCTTTATTCATGGTGCGAAAAGTTGAATCTTTCTGATATGAATGAAGTAAATATTTCCTTCCGCTTGCTATCTAAACTGCAACAATAATTGTTTGAAATGGACTTCCACATGATTAATGTCCTTAAATATTCATCTCTTATTGAAAAGAGATCTGAAAATGCATAAACTCCTCTCACCTTTTATCATTGCAAGAATAGAGTTCAACTTGCATCTTCATTCTGTTAATATGGTTTGATAAAAGGAATTAAGAAAAAATATGATGATATACATTTAGCATTGGTAACTCAGGAAGATGAAGACAAAAAACGCAAGAGAGATGAAGATAACTAAAGAGAAGAAGAGGAAGATAATAGACTAATTTAAAATCTCATCAACGAAAAAAATCAAATTAGCAATCCCTCTAGAGTAGACAGATCATAAGGAGCTGGTGATGATAAAAATTTAAAGTTAAAAGAATACATTAGTAAACTCAACAAGATTATCGAATTAGAGCTTTAACCAACTTCGAGAAGGTTTGAATCATTCGAAAAAACAATATCAATCTTAGAGTCTATTAAAAGCAAATTCCCTACAGACTCATATGATTATGTAATTGCTAATATTGAGTGGGCTAGAGCTAAAAGACTTTTAGTAAAAATAAATTAATTTTGTTTTATCTACCAACCAACCTCTTTATTTTAATTTCTTCATTTGTTCTAGCAGCAAGTTATCTATCTGTCTAGCTTGTTTACTTCAAGATAATAAATACTACTTTGATTAATTTATCTTTTGTGATAAAGTTTATTTGATAACTTTATACTCAAACAAAACAAACAAACTAGCACAAAGCATTAGTTTTTGTTTGTTTGTTTGTTTGAGCTTCTCATATTAAAATAGAATAGCATTTTATTATTTTTATGTATTTTGTTTTTATTTAATTTAAATATTTTCTAATTAATTATGAAAAGGCAGAAGATAGGGCACAAATGCAAGAAATATGGTAAATAAAAGAAAATAAAACAGAAGCAGATGACTAATAGAGCATTCTAAATTAATAATAGCAAAATAATTCTCAAGGGAATATTCCTAACGATCTTTAACAGAACACAAATACTGTTTAAAGTTAATAACAAGATGAATATGATGAGTAAAGCCCTTCTTCAGAATCTTAAATTATTGATTATCTTTCTGATAGTCTGAACACTATTAACAATTTATATATTAATGAATATAAATCAATTGACGATCCTATAAAATCCAAAAATGCCCCTTCATATGTTAAAAAATTCTGCCAAGAATTCCTTGAAAATCTGGGTATTCATGTAAAATTTTTTTTATCATTTTAAGAATGTTTAGTAATATTATAAAATAAAAACTTTTAGGGTGCTGATAAAAGTTTTGAATTTTTGGCTAAATACTAGCATTACTAGTATACTGAATTTGTTGTTAATTTGGCTAAATAAGCTATGTATGGAAAGCACAAGTTTGTTTCATACTAGCGCTTGATAAAGCACGTTTACAATCAAGCTGGACACTTGAATTAAGAAGCCTTTAAGTCTCTCACTTAGGGTTTCAAAATATGGGATAACATTTTCAAGACTGAAGACTACACTGAAATAATTACTAAATTATTACCAAACGGATCTTCTTATTTAATTTTACAATTTTCAAATGACAAAAGGTAATTTAACAGATTTTATTGTTTACGATTAATTCAAATGAATTTTACTTAAAATAGATTCCTTTACTTTGGCTTTTTGAGAATCAGCAAAGATAGGAAGTTAGAAGTTAAGCTAAAAAGAAAGGAGATGAAGCTGGAAGACCATTAAACTATATAGAAATTAAAATTAAGATATAACTTGATAAAAACAGCTCTAGTTAAGACTCCTATTATTCAAGAAAAAGATTATACCTCGATTGTTAATCAACAAGAAGAAGAATATCTTCAAATATTACAAGAAATAGAAGAATTTTGTTCTTTCTTTACTGATGAAATAGGTCCTTTAATTAACAGTTCACCTGAATTAGATGCTTAACTTGAATAAGAGTTATAGCAATAATTGCTCTAACAGTAACAAGAAAAAGGAGCTAAAGGAGCAAAGCCCGCTCAAGCAGCACCTCCAAAAAAGGACAATAAAGCAGCCCCCAAAAAAGGTGCTAATAAAGATGAGCTTTTTGAGTATGAAAGTCCACTTCCTCCTACTAAAACAGGAATAGAATCTCTTGTTTTATTACTTGACACTTCTCTCTTTAACTTACCATTCGAACAGCTATCAATTTTTAAATCTATTCCTGCGATTTCTAGAGATTTCTCTCTCCTTTAACTCTCAAAAAGACTTAAATCGATAGGTAAAAAAATGAAATTCAAAACAAAATCTTCAAATACCAAATATATTTTTTAAAAGTTAGCAATTTAATTTTTTTATTAATAAAATAAAAAGGATTTTAACCTACTCTAAATAACAGCTATGGAATTGCTAAAGATAAGCTTAAATATGTTGCATACTCGTTTAAGAAAGATGAGCCTGATAATAAATATGAAATAGATCCTATTTTTGAAAAAAATAAAACTTTATTGCCTAATTGTAAGTGGGAAGGTGTTTCTTCTTGCAATAGAATAGCAAGTATAGGAGAATGGTAAAAATATCTCTCTAATGGCTCTTTGCTTCTCTTTTATGGTAATCCTGGTCTAATGAATATTTTAACTCCTCGTTTATTGATAGATATGAATGAAATATGCCAAACAAAAGCTGTAGTTATAATAGATAAAATTAATGCCAAGAAGACAGTTTTAGAAAAATACTCTTCACTTGACCCAGAAGGTGAAAAAACTCCTTTACATGAATCTCTTATAAACTCATCAGCTCTCCTTACCATTTTAGGAATTTCTTCTATTGCTTCAACACAATGGGCAGTAGAACCAAACTTAATTCCTTAAATGGTTGACTCATTTTTAAATCAACTCAATGATGAAATTTACATATCTGCAACACTTTCTAAATTTAAGGTAATAAAAATTGATTAATTAATATAATTGAAAAAATTCCTTTTTTATATTAAAAATTCTAAAATAAAAAAACAGTTTTATCATTTTTAAATAGAAAATAATTAAAAGTTTGAATAAAAGATTTTAAATTTTCTAATTTTATTTTCCATATTAGGAGCCATAAGTCATATACGTTGACAGAAATGGTGTTCCAGTTGATATAAAGAAAGAAGAAGATAACAAAAAAGGTTAACCTGCAGGCAAAGGTGCTGCAAATACTAAGAAAGAAGAAAAACCTTTAGATGAGGCTAATTAATTAACTGAAAAACATGTACCAAAGAAAAGACTGGCTACAGATAATGTTATATTTGTTGGTGTGCCAATAATAAGACTTTCATGATGAAAATTATGAATTAATATTTTTTGTTTAAAATTTTTTATAAATATAAATTAGTAATTTTATTTTAAAAACTTATCCTCTCTAATCTATAAAATATAAATTAAAAATGTTTTTAAATAAATTATAAAGAAATATTTATTATCTAATTTAAAAATCACTTAACTGAACTAAAAGTAAGCAATTATATTATTGAACTAAAAATATACAGAAGGAATCAGTAAAAAAACTTTTTAAGGAATTGTTAAATTTTTTATTTTATAAAGTGCGAATGAAATTTGATTAAATTTGTTATTATTATTAATTAATATTAATAATTAAATAATTAGCTTTTATATATTTAGATTAAATATAATAATTTGCTTATTGGATAATTAGTTGAAGTAATATATGCAAATTTATATTAACTTTTGAAAAAATTATGGAGTTAGATACATTATTGCTTAATCATTGCAATACAATAAATAAATAAATTATTTTTCACAAAATTATAGAAATTGTATTCAATAATCATTGAAAAGAAAATTAATTTAGCTTTAGCTACCTTTATAGCGTCTTTTAATTTAATAGATTAACATATATCTCTATCTATTTTCTAAATTTAAAATTAAGCAGTATTTTTTGTATGAAATACTAATTTAACTTTACTTTTTAAAATAAAATATTTTTTTGAGGGCAATTTTAATATAATTATTAAAGACCTGAAAATTATGTTAAATGATTGTAAAACTATGTTAAATGATTGTAAAACTATGGATGGAATGAATGAAAGAAATCCAAACTTAAATACATTTTTAGAGGAAACATAAATAAAATACTTGTAATTTAATTTATAATGTTAAACAACTTATTTATAATTTTAAAAAGCGATCCCTAAAAATGTATAGAGTTTGACTATCTTATGCACCAAAACAGCCAGATATTTGCTACTTATTAAATTAAATGAACCTATATTTTAATATATTTGTATTTTTATTCCTTTCTTCACCTTTCAAACTTCTTCATCATTTAAAATCATGTTGGGGATACCATTTTTAATGGGATATCTCTTATTGCAACCTTCACAGATTAAAGCACCTTCAATAATATGAGTCTATTTTACAGCAAAAAAAATGTTAGTTTGACTTTAGAAACCTTAATTATTGTTTATTTTAAAACGAAAACCAAAATTTATTTTTTACTTCCATCAAAATTCTGTGTAATTCTTGCATAAACTTTTAATCATCTAAGAGAGCAGGGCTAAATTTTTCAGGGAATTCTTTATTCTTAGCAAGCTAGTTTTAAATAAATAATAATTATATTTTAATGAATTCGGCTAAATCTAAAAATGTGAAAGCTTGTTTCAATGAAGTGCTTTTATTGTTAGATTCAAATGAGATTTATTACATTATGGACAGTAATAGCTAAGGCATTCCAATCTAATTTAGGAATGAGCTTAACAAGAGGTTCCTTACGGAATTCGCAATTTATAATGTTGGATTTATCGACCTAAATCTTCAAGGGGAAATTATTTGATTTGCAATTTTTAACGTTGCACTAGAGTAAATTGTGGGAAAGCAATCTCATGTCCTAAGTAGTAGCTACTATTATTAACCTTTGGTTTTTTCTTGTAATTGTTATTTACTAATTTTTAGAGTTACTATAAATATATAAATTTAATTATTTTTTTTTTTAACTTATAGCAATTGTATTTATTAATTCATTTCTTTTCTTTCTCTTTAATTAAAGCTAATTCTTTCAATCAAAATAGGGACTAAATATGATATGGATTTTTTTTTTTATAATAATCAATGATTTTTATCCTTAAAGTGTACATTTTTTTCTACCTCTTAAGTATTTGTTTGAAGTGTTTTATTTACCATATATCTTACCTGATAGATTAACTTTTTGCAATTATTAATCATTATAAAGAAAAATATTAATTTGCACACTTATTAATAAAAATATATTAATTAAGAAACTACAACTAACTAATTAATTAATACTGTTAGCAGAAAAGTATTATAAACAATTAATTGAAAAAAGTTATATTAAATCCAAAAAAAACAATCAATCTATAGCTAACGCTAAGTAAATATTCAGATAAGAGGAAGCATAAGAAAGTTTTAGTTTTTCAATCACGTAACCATTAAAGAAAGGATATAAAATTTAAGGAAGTTTTTATCAAATAGATATATTCTTTCTGAGATAATAATATACATCTTAATTAATACTTTTGAGATAATCTAATTTTACAGATATCAATGCAGAATAAGTATATATAAATGATGTATTAAACTATAAAATCTAATGCTTCATCTTTCAGTTTAAATGAGGAAAATGCGAACAAAAAAATTAAACTTAAATAATTTTTTATCTCTTGCTTCTTTTTCAAAAAACAATTATAATAAAAAATGAATCATCAGTTGAGTCTTCTTTTGTAAAATACACTAAAAACATAGCATAGCAATCTAAATTAATCTCTTTTTCTTTTTTTCCCTTCCATTCTTACTATTAAAATCTCATTAATAAAATGTTAAATTTTATGTTAAAATTATTTATCAAAAACTCTATTAATTAAAAACATAACAAAAATTAAAAATAAATCTTAACGGTAAAAAATATTGAAAAAAGAATGAATAATTATTAATTAAATAATATTTAATATTAAAACAAATAAAAACAAATACAAAATTAATTATCAAAATCAATCAATATTTAATAAAGAAAAATAAACTTCATCAAAAAGAAAAATTTATATTGAAAATAATTTTAAAAAATAAAACAAATAATTTTTTATCGATTTAAAAAAAGCTTTATCAATATTTTATCTAATAATAATTTTTATTTTATTTTTTTATTTTTGTAAATTTTATTTTTATAGAGGTTTGTTTTTTGAAGTAATATAAAATGAGTGCCCCCTTTTAAATTAATCTTAATAAAAGATTTACTTTAGTTAAATTTCCTATATAAATTTATTTATTTATTTATTTTTTAATCATATTTATTATATTTTCACAATCCTTTTACTATTTCATATTTTTGATTATTTATTTTTTTTAATAATTGCTTAATATTTATTATATCATTTATTTTGCTCCTATTTACTATTTTCATATTCTTGTTTATTATATTTTTTTAATCATAATTTATCATTTGATATTCCGTTTGTTATATTTATTAGCAATTTTGCTTATATTGTAGGAAAGAAAGATTCGAGTATCAAAGTAAATAAAATAAATGGAAATTTAAGAAAAAAAGAAATTAATCAATATATTTATTTTGTTTCATTCATTTTAATGATATAGGTACTTTCAACTTATTCTTCTACTTGTTAATCAATGTTTTATTAAGTAAAAATTCAAGATTTAAAAATTATTATTTTAATAGTGAAAATGAAATACATTTATAAAGAGATTTATTTATTCTTAATAAAATTAACATAAGAAATTAATATGCTAATAAGATTTTGTTTGATATTAAATATTTTTTTTTGAAATACTCATTCTAATAAAATTTAAAAGATAAATAAAATGAAAAATTTTGCAATAATTTTGAATTATTTGTTAGTTAATAAATTGATTAAATTTTGTTTTTTCTTAAGATATTAGGCAAAAAAATTATAATAAATTAATTTAAGAAAATTTGTTAAATTCGAAAAATTTAAATCATAATCAAAGGGGAAAATAATTGAAACAAATAAAAATATGAAAATCATATATAACAAACAAACAATACCTGAAATCTAATTTTTTAAAGCTTGTAATAAGTTTTTATCAAGGATAATGAGCAAACTATTAAAATGTCACAACAATCAAATATTTAATATCTCATTATCCTACTTTCCAATATTTAGCCACTAAATTTGGAAATAAATTTACAAAAGCATTTAACAAAATTAGAATTTTAATCAGACTAATTTCACCATAACATCAATCAAAAGATGCGATGAGTGACTGATTAAGTTTTTCATCCCAGGACGTGGCCCCAAAACCCCGATTATGAAATTCTCTCTTAGCTTAAATTGATATATAAAAATATTTTTTAATTAGATAAATCTTTGAGCACACTAAATCTCCTTTTGAGAATCTAGCCTCTTGATGATTGATGATGAAATTTTAATATAAATAAATTTAAATAAATAAATAAATTAAATAAAAATAAAAATAAAATTAATAAAATAAATTACAAGATAAAATTAAATAAAATAAAAATTGAAAAAAATCCAAATAAAAAAATAAAAAAGATAAATTAATTAAAAAGAAAATATTAAATAAAAAATAATTGAATAAATAAACAAATAAATACACACATTAACTTTTAGATGTTCTTTACAACGCATTCAAGCTTAAAAAAATATTTTTAAATATAAATTAAAAAATTGATGCAGTTTAGTTCAATATAGATATATAATTAGATGGTTAATGCATTATAATTTTTGCTATTTTAATATCTAAAATATAGAATTTCATTAATAAAGAAGAATAGATTTTTAAGAAAATAGATATCAATATAAAGAATAAACAAAATATTATATTAATTTATTAATGTACGAAAAATAATTAATTATATATATATTTAAATATTAGAATCCTCAAAAGGTTTTTGCAGATTTCTTTATTTCAATCAATCAATCAATCAAATCAATTATTTGTTGGTATTTGATTACTTTAAATTTTAACTTCATGGAGATGAAGATATTTAACAATAGTTATAAGTATTGAGACTAACAATCCGCAACATAAAAGAATGATTTATGTATATAAATAAGAGCGAGTATATTCCACAATCATGCTATTAATGAATAGCATTATGCTTAAAAGCATATTAGATGTAGCTCTAGATATACTGTAAGCCCGACCAGCAATTTTTTTATCTGATAGAAAACATATCAAAGGAAATTCGCCTGTTGTTCTAGAGCCATATGCCATTCCTATAGCTAAAAATGCTGCAATTGGGATTTAAAATAAAAGTAATAAAGATCCAGCAACAGCCAATAAGCTAATTATGTAAAAAATATTAAACCAGCTTTTATAATGGTCTATAACTCTTCCAACTAGCGGCATAATTAAAGTTATATTTGGTAAAAAGGCTACATAATAGCTTGACTCTTAGGGTGTAAGACCCATGTACTACTAGCATATAGCAGGTCCTAGCATAACATAACTCATTAAACTGACGTAGGCTACTGCTACAGTTATATTTCCTACCCAGTAACTCTTTTTTAAGTCTTTTAAATCTTTTAGGTATTCATCTACTACGTTTTTATCTTCTTTTTTCTACTAATTAAAATTAATCTATAATTAAGAAACATACACATCTTATTTTTCACTACTAATTTGCTAATTTTTGTTGCTTATGTTTTTCTTCAATTCAATTTGTTAATGCGAGCTTGATTAGTCAATATTTTATTTGTCTTTGCTAGAATGAACAAAATTGAGATTTTGATAATCTGTTTTGTAGTTATAAAGACTTAAGTATCTGTTGTTTTAGGCATCTATTTTATATATAAAATAGACTAGAGTTAATCCCAAAATGCAAAGAAACAGGTCAAATAACTCAACAATAAGTATATTATAATGGTTATATACAAGCCAAACAAAGTATAGATTTGTTATTTATGAGAGAGTAAAGCTCATGCTAGTCATTGAATTAGTGAGTGCTAAGTGAGTCGAATGAAAGTAATCTCTGCAATAAACTCCCTTAGAAACAGCGATAGAACTACATCCAATGCAGATGCAGCATCTAGCTAAGTACATCAAATAAAAACATTTAGTGTAAACAGACACACACACCAAAATTTATCCAAAAGTGATAATAATTGCTTAAATAAGAAAGCAAAAACCAGGCCCATACTTATCAGTAATAATGCCAACGTAAAGTATAACCATGAACAAAGATAAATATTATGCGCTTAAAATGCAATTGAAATGAAAGTCAAAATTAGGAATATCAAAGTAGGTCTTGTAAACTCCATATAAAGTACTAAACTCCATTAAAGAATAATAGAGTATCAGTATTGCGAATGCGTAAATAAAAACAGTAATCCATTTATAAGGACAGTCTTCTTTGGTTTACATACCTTTCATTTAGACTCTGCTTTAGATCAAAAATACACTTATTTGCTATTATTATTATTTTTTTTTCAATTTAGGAATATTAAATATTTTATAATGAAGTTTCCTTTTATTTACTCATAAATAGATAATTAATTGAGTTATGAACTAACATTAATTTTCAGGTATTTCTTGAATTTCCTACATTCATATTTCTTAAATTAAAATACTGATTATTATTTTTATCAAAATTATGATTTTTTTTACTAAATTTCTACTTTTCTACACACAAAAGTGAGTAATTTCGTTCAAAAATACAAAAATAAGATTTTTGTAAGATAGAAAATAGAGATTGATTGATTGAGTGAATGAATGAATTGATTATCATCATAAATACTCAAGCTGTCAAAATTGTATCACCTTTCTATTTTATTTTTTAATTTTTCTATCAGTTTATTATTAAATGTTCAATAAAATAAAATACTTTTGAATAACTCGTAAAAATTTTAATAGAATTTGATAAAACTTTCATTTAATTAAAAAAGTTTTCTTTATTTTCATTTAATTAATAAATTATTTAAAAATAAAAATATAAAATTAATTTTCTAAATAATTTTTACAATTAAAAAAAATCACAAATCTTTCTTAAAAATAATTAATAATAAATAAATGTAGATTAAAAAATATTTAAATTAAAATTAGATTCAATTATATTTATTTATTTTTTAACTAAATTATTAAATTTAGACTTATTTTTTATTTTTAATAAAAAATTCAAAATAAAATGTATTTAAAAAATCCTTATTTTTTTATCAAAATTAAATATAAAAGAAAATTTTTGAGAATATTTAAATTGTTTTAATGCAATTTTATTTTAAGATAAAATAATTTAAGCTGTTCATTAATAATTTTTAAAATAAAATAAAAGAGGTTTTATAAAACTTTATTTAGAAAAACTAAAAATTAAAATCAAACTATTCAAGCCATTTAATAATTTTAAATTAAACTCTACCTCTTAACAACAAAATAGTTTAAATCATTAATCAGCTATTTAAATCTATATAAAATATATATATTCATAGCTTGGCTCATACTTTAGGCTATACTAATAATGCTAAACATATTTTTGTAAATAATTCAATAAAAGGATTTTTAATATTACCAACAAAAATAAATGCTTTCAAAAATAAGATTTTAAATTTCATTTTTTTCTTTAAACTTAAATTAATTAATTTTTTAATATTTCTTTTAATTTAAAAATAAAAATAAAAAGTGTTAGTTAATCATAAAAAAAAAATAAATAAATTAATTTTATTCAAATAAATGATAAAAAGTATTATTATTTATTTAGTAAAAGCAATATTTTATAGCATCATTTAAATATGGATAAATTAAATATAATTAATTATTTGAAAGTTAATTTTTAATATTTTAAAATAATATTTATTGATTTATTGAAATTATATCATTCCTAAGCTTTAGATTATTCATCTTCTTCAGACGATTTTTTTTTTAGTGGAGAATACTAAAGATTCTAAACATTCTAATCTTCATAGCTTTTAAGCTTTTTAACTAATGTAATAAAAATAGCAATGAGAAGGGATGCTAATAAAAGAATCAATAAAGTATAAAAATATGATCCTAATTATTGAGTTAAAAAGCTGTTTATGAATAAGATTAAGCTAATTGAAAGCATAGAAATTGATCGTGCTATGCTATATGCTCTTCCTGCAACTTTACTTTTCACTAAGAAACAAATCAATGGAAATTCTGCAGAAGTCCTTGAACCGTAAGCTAAGCCTATTAAGCAAAATGCTATAGTTGGCTTTTAATATACTAAAAAGACTGTTCCTAAAACAGCTAGAAAAGATATAAAGTAATAAACATTAAACCATATTTTATATCTATCTACTATCTTTCCTATAATAGGCATTATTAAAGTTATATTTGGTAAGAAGGAAACGTAAAAACTTGACTATTAAGGAGTTATCTATAAATATTGTTAGCATATTGCTGGACCTAGCACAATGTAGGTATTTAGGCTTAAGTAAGAAAGTGCTATTGTAATGCTTCCAAGCCAATAGCTTAATTTAAGACTTACTATGTCCTTTAAATATTAAGAAAGAAATGATAGACTTTTTTGAGATTTCTATTACTTTTCTGATAGCTCTAATAGTTAAACTTAATCTAATTACGTGTGTCTTTACTATACACCAATTTCTTAACTGTTAAGAGGATGATGCTGGTTTGTAAGGTTAATATCAAGATTGTTTTATATTTTAAGTTAGATTTCCTTTTTTATTTTTGACTTAAAATTGTAAAGAAATAGAATTTTGTTATTTTTGGTATCTATTTTGTAAATGTAAAGAGCTAGTAAGAACCCAGAGAAATTTAGTAAAAGAGCAAATAGCTCTACGGAAATTAAGTCATGAGATTTCAATATAAGCCATACCAAATTTAGGTTCATGATCTAAGAAATAGTAAAGCTGAGACTTGTGATAGAATTTGTGAGAGCTAAATGAGTAGATAAAAAATAATCTCTACAATACACACCTTTTGAAACTGCAATAGAACTGCTTCCAATAACAACCAATATCCTAGCAAAATACATAATAAAAAAGAATTAAGTCTAAACAGAAAGACAAATAAGCAATTATCCAACTGTAATCAAAATGCCTTAAATAAGAAAGCATAACCCAGGTCCATATTTATCAACTATAACTCCTATATAAATAATAACAGCGCAAAGAATCAAATATTAAATGCTCATGATTAAGTTAAAATGAAAATCAAAATGCTAAATTTAAAAGTATTCTTTATAAACCCCATAAAGTGTGCTATATTAGTTGAAGGAGTAGTAAAGATTGCAAATGCCTATAGCATATAGAAACATAGACACCCATTTTTTAGGACAATCTTCTTTTGATTACATAGTTTACTAATTAATTCAAGTATTTGTTTCTAAAAAAAATAAATTATTTACTTGTTTAACTTTTTTTGTGTGAAATATATTTTATTATTAATTAAAATTTAAATGCTTTAAATTTAAAATATTTTTTTTAAATCAAAATTAAAATAATTCTTCTTAAAGCACACAAAAAATATTAATCTGTAGAAATTTTAAGAGCTTTTTTACAGGCTTTAGCATTACAAAAATGATTAAAAAGGTAAAAAAAGACAAAATTTTTGTAATATCCTCTTTAATTTAACATTTGGAAGTAATTTGAATTATATCTTTAATTGATAAAAATTTTATTTAAATAAATAAAAAAATTTTGAATATTTTAAATTATGAGAGCTATTTATAACAGCTAAAAATTAATATCATAGTTTTCAATGTTTTACTTAAATTAACAAAAAATAAGTTTATCCATATACTATTTATAATGAATTTGTAAAAATTTGTTCTATCAGTTAAAAGATTTATACAATTTTATAAATAACATTTTTTGAGTAAAGAAATAAAATGAATTTGAATATTTTAGACTAAAGAGATGTTTACAATAGCTTCTCATTTGTAATAAATTTGCTAGTAGTTAATAATAATTATTTAATTTTACTAACAAACTGATATTTTATTTAATGACGGAGTATTTAATGAAATGTTTATAATCTCCTATGTTGTAGAAAAATAAAGATAGAAAATACTTATTTTATTAAAAGATGGATGGAGAGAATGAATGAAAACTGAGAGAAATATTGAGTAACAACTTTATATTTATTATAAGATTATAAATTTGTATAATAACTGTATTATACAGCTATTTATTAAGTGAATTAGTGAGTGATAAGATTATTAATTAATACTGATCAAATTAATTTCTTTATCTATTCAACTAACAATTATAAGTTTTAATATTAAGTGTATGGGCCAGTTATTGGAAAAGGCAAACCAAAAACAAATAAGTTAAATTCTAGAAGAGTAATTATTTTCGCTTAAAAAAATCACATTAAAAGAACTCTACGAATGCATCGAGATAATAGATTAGCAGTATCCGACTTCTTATAGATTATTTTATGAAGAATTCGATTAAATTTTTGGAATTCTAATGGATGATACAGAGCCAATATTTAATAAGCTCTCTGAGCAGGTTTCCAATAATAAAGAGTTAAAAATGGGTAATTAAAAAATGTCTTTGATTTTTGATATAATTTATTCATGGATAATTTTGATTTTATCAAATTTGTGAATTATTAGCAAATAAATATGCGCTTTTTTGTAAACAATCATTTTAATCTATCAAAAATAGCTGATGTTTATGAATGTCTCGCTTGCTTCGCTTTATTTAGTGGAGATACTTTCGAAAATAAAATACAATTTGTATATCGACTATTTGATTTTGATTCCTCAAACACAATTGAGAAACAAGAGCTTATTTTTACTATCTCGTCTGTGATAAAGAGTTTATGCAAAGTAGTAGGAGTGCCTGTTCCTAAAATTGAATTTTTAGAATCTTTAGCAGATGCTTGTTTCTTGATGATAGACAAAGATCATTCACGCCATATTGACTTTGAGGAATTCGCTGATTGGATTAATAGAAATTTTGAATTTTAAGACTTCCTTTTAAAGTAAGAAGATTCTTTCATCAGAAAAATTTTATTTATATTGGCCTTACTTTTTTTGCATTGCAAATAATATTAATTTAAGAAAGCCCTTTCTTTTTTTAGAACGATTCAATAATTTCTTAATTGTTTAACAAAAGGTTTTCAGGTACTTAAAGCTACCCTAATGCCAAAAAACGCATGAAAGAAATTATTTCTGTGTATGACCAAGATTTTATGAGAGAAAGTAAAGGATAGGTTGTAATCAAAGGAGATCAATTAAAAGAACTACTTTACAATTAATTAAGTGAATTTGAAGATAAAGAATTAATAGGATATCTATTTTCTGTAATAGTAGAAACAAGTAAAAGGTTTTAGGATATGAATGTTTACTAAGATGATATTAAAGATTTGAATATCCACAAAAGAGACTACTTGGATGTAATGAGAGCATGGTGTGCATTTAGTGCAAGTGATGTAAATAACAAAAATAGATTGAGTGTTCAAGATCTCAGAATTTTACTTTGGATTTATGAGGACGAAGAACCTAATACGTTTAAAGTAATAGCTGAAATGAATAATATTGACGAAGATTAATCAAAGACAATAGATAGAAAAGAATGGATCAGATACCTCTGTAGTGAAGATAGGTAATATTAATTTATTTATTCTTATGGGTATTTTTTCAGGTTGGTAAAGCTTTTGTTTTTATTATCAAATGTAAATTTTTTTTAAGTTCTACTGCCACATATCTGTTTGTCTGAGTTTATTTGTTTGTTTTTTTCGTTTGTCACTACCCTATTTTATTAATTTATTATGATATAATTAAAAGGGGTAGTAGAAAATTTAAATTTGAAATAAATTTGGTTATATTTAAGTTGAAATTTTAAAAAATAAAAAAATTAGAACTGGTGGGCATGTTTTCAAGAGCAATTTAAAAAGAAACTTTGAAAAATTTGAGAAACCAACAAACGGGTTAGTTGATGTTTCAAATATTAAAGAAATTCTAAGAGAAGTATTTAGAGAAAAAATAGTAAAAAGCAAGAAAAACAGAGCTGCATTGGATAATATAAATAAATTGATTGATAAGCTATGTATCGATATAACAAAAGATTTGAGGTAAAAAGAATTGACAGAGCTCGGATGGGGCGATTTTAGAAATTATATTGACTAAGCCATTGATAAAAATAAAAAACTCTGCCAATATTTGGATTAGAATATCTGAAAAATTTATTTATTTAAATATATTAATTTTATTTATCTAACTCAAATAAAAATGAGAAAAAAAATACAAAATTCTTATCACTATTATTAGGCTAGTATTTCTTTGTTGATTAAGTGAGTAAGGGTGGTTGACTAATTATGTAGTGGTTATTTATGGGGTATATTCTTTTTGATTATTTTGCTTCATTAAATTACAACATCTATCAACAATAACTATAAATTTAATTAGAGCTTTACAACTTACTCTCATTTATATATATATCTGAAAGTGATTGAATTATTAATATATTACATTCTTCTATATTCAATTATAGCAAATCACTGAACTCAATAAATCAAATTTAGAAGTTTTAGTTTAGCAAAAATACATATATATTCTTCAAACAAGCTGACCTAAATTTAAATAGATTGGAAAATTTTGCTGGGTCAAATAAAACTTAAAGTGCTATTTTATTTCTCTTATAGATTTAAAAATAGTTATAAAAATAAATTAATTCAGTAATTTTATAGTAAATTAATTATTTTATATTTAAAAAATTAGTAATATATATCTACAAATTTAAAAATAAATTTTCTCTTCACAAAAAAAATTTTTATCATAAATAAATAAAGTTGATGTAATTTAAATTAAAATTACTGTAGCTATATAACTTATTAACTAACTAATTAATTAACGATCTAAAATTATTCTATTTTCTCTTTCTACTCTATTTTTTTTATTTTGTTTACAAATTACAGAAATATAAAATAATTCACAAACTTGCTTTTATAAATATTTACAGTTATGAAAATAATTGCAAAAATGTAAATAAACTTTCCTCTTTTGATTGATTCAAATACTTTACTATTATATAGCCAAGTTTGTAATATTTATTATGATTGTGATAATAAAATAAATATTTTTGTATTTACTTAAGATTTAAATTTGTTTTTGAAATTTTATGATGATATAGATAATCAATTAAGGAATTAAAGAATTTTACTATATGGTTTTAAGTTTTTTATTATATATTGCTTATTTTTCAATTATATAATAATTTTTGATTACATTAAATAAAATTTAAGTCCATTTATACACTTGACATTTTAAGAAAAGCGTAATCGTTTTTAAAAATATTGATTTTTTAATAAATCTGAACCTGAACTTTTACTTAGTACTATGATAAAATTTAAATAATTAAAGATTTTTGTTATTTTTAGGTAAATTAATTTCATATTTTTATTTTACTTAATATAGAGTTATGATTGTTTATTTCATTAAAATAGCAAATCTAAATAAATAAATAAATTAATAAATGGTTTAATTTTTTCTATAATATGTATAATAAGGAGAGAAAATTGATTGAAAGTTATTAATAAAAGTTACAATCTAAAATAAATAACAATTAATGATTATAGAGGTATTCATATTATTTTGGCAAATTTTTTTTATTTTCAAGAATATTATTTACAAATAAAATAAACTTTAAATTTAAATTACTCACAATAATGTATTAAGATAATATCACAGTTAATCATGTTTATTGAATAAAAGTTAATCAAAAATAAAATTTATTAATAGAAATACTAGATTAACTATTAATTAATTTAATATTTTAAGAAAAGTGTAATATTTTTTTAGAAATATTTTTTTTTATTAACGCGAACCTGAGATCTTACTTAACACTATGATAAAAAATAATTTTATATAAAACTTTTTGTCATGGTTACACAATCTTCTTATATTTATCATACTTTGATGATTTATTTCATTAAAAAAGTAACGTAAGAAAAATAAATGGTAGAATTTTGATTCTCAATTAGGAAAGAAAATTGATTGAAAGCTATTACTAAAATTGATTATTTAGAAAGAAATAATAATGATTACAGAGGTATTCATATTATTTTGGTAAATTTATTTTAATTCTAGAATATTACTTATTCTGATAACAAATTATAAAATTTGATTATTTATTATATGTAAATATGTAAATAATAATGATTTTTGATTTATAGATTGATAGGTCTATATTTTTAAGTAAAGGTTTATCAAAAATACAATTTATGAAAAGAAATACTAGCTTTGCTTTAACAATCAATTACAGTTTTAAAGTAAATAAAATGAAATAGACTTGAGCTTGAAAAATTAAAATGTTTAAGCAAACAAAAAAAATATTAACCAAAAGTTAGCGTAGATAAATAATTTTTTAAATGAGCTGACCGGTTATTTAAAATAAAAAAATGGAATCAGTGAGTAAGAAAGAAGGAGTATAAATTTATTAATTTTCTTTCTATTTTAATTAAAATAAAAAACAAAATATTATTTACAAATAAATAGAGTCAGTAAGTAAATAATTAAATCATACTTACTGCTAATTCCATTAATTGAATACCAGGTAAATAAAAATTCTACAACTCGCTAATTTCGCATAATTAATAATCCTGAGTCCTTCACTTTATTTATTATTCCACTTACATTCAAATCCATGGAATTAGACTTAAATTATTCCAAAAAATTTTAACTTTGGAGAAATGGTTTTGTTGTTTATCTGTTTTTTCTTCGCTAAGAAGATTTTATAATTACATATTTTTATATTTAAAAATGTCTTCATTATGTTATTTAGTAGACTTCTATGCCTTGCACATTCCAATCTGTGTATTACCCAGCTAATATTTTGCTTCCTTCATATTAACCATCTAATTAGTAAGCATAACCTTAAATTTATACAAATATATATTTATAAATAAATAAATTTGACCATTTGAATAATCAATCATACCTAAACATGAGACTGAGTTTCTTGGGTCATCAAAGCTATTTTTAAATAAAATATGTTAATATTATTCATATAAATTGACTTCAATGTAACTATTTTAAAGAAAATTGTAATTAATGATTTTATTTTTTACTTGATCCATAAATCTTGCTTGTTCTATAGAGTGCTTCCTAAACAAGGATTCTTAATGCTCTGATAGAGTGCTATGAACTTCTTATCTTGCTTAATAGGGAATATTAAAGGCGAAGTATTATAGATATTGCTTAGGGAAAAAATAAAACTGTTAGAACATGTTATGTATTTATCACATTAAACGAATGAAATAGGAGAATAATAGCCAAATATGAATGAGTTAGCTTTAATTAAAATAATGTAAGGTCCTCTTCCATCGCATTTTTCATGAAAATCATCTGATGATAATTTATCTTCTTTCATAGAATAAATTAGATTACTTGATCTCAATTTGAATGGTAAAATTCCTAAAAGCTAATTTCTACTTTGAGAATCTAATATTTTTGATTAATTAAATAGAATAGATTGATTATTCTATTAGAAATTATTACAGGTATAATTATTAAATTATTGTGAGTTAATATTTCCAACCTGATCAGAGTCATTTACTTTTAAATTCTTACTTTCAATTAATTATGCACATAAAGTAACTTTTTTTTAATCACTTTCGAGGGTAAAATTCTCGTTAAGTATTTCTGCATTTAGTTACTGGATTAATTCTTTGTTTCCTTCACAACTGTTTTCCATGCTTTCATCATTAAAAAACTATTTACTGCCATTGATTTTTTTGTTTTGTATTTAGCTTGTATTGCTTTTGTTGCAAGAGTTTTAAAAATTTTTCATGTTTTCTAGCTGTTGCTTGTTAGACATTTGAGTCATATTAAGCAGACATGAATTTGTTATATTGTTGTTAAAACTGCTGTTTTACTGTGTTTGGTTTAATATCTAATAAGTTTTATCCTCAAAAACTTTATTTTATTAAATATTTTATGGCACATTTTTTTGGATAGAAGGTCTTTACTTTGCTTCTTATTAGAAAGTAGCCACTATTGGACTGTTAAAATCATCAGTCGTCGATTTAATTAAATAACTTTGTTTTACTATAGTTGAATTCTTTGTAAGGTTGAAATTTTCTTATTACTTTGATTAGGTAGTTTTTTATTCTAAATTTGAATTTACAGAATTAAGATATCTCATTTATTCTTCAGGCTCTTGCAATGCGTTTTCCTTATCACTTTCTTGTATTTCAATGACGTCACGGTCATCATTTTCAAAAAAGTCAGGAACATTTTAAGTTATTTATTTAATTTGTGCTGTAAGTGAAGCAAATTTTCCATTATTTTGATTGTTTTGAGAAAGAGAACTGTATTAAGTCTTTTTAGTGGAGTAATGACCACTTTAAGTCTAATACAATACTTAATTTTGTATCGATGCCTCACTTTTGTTTGTTTAAGCTTCTAAAGGCATGTTTCTATTTACATTATTTTGAGATTAAATATTTAAATAACTTCCATCATTCGATAAAAAGAGTGAGGAAGATGGGTGGTTCTCCTTAGTTTATTTCACTTAATTATCCTTGATTTAATTATTTAAACATTGATTGAATTAAATGTTTGGTGTTCCATTCAAATTTACATCATTTGTTGTTTACATTTTAAAATTGCTTTACTGTTTCTTGATTACATTCAAAGGAGGCTTATCGTTAAACATAAAACTTTTTTTTGAAACTTAAGATGAGCATGACTATCTTTCTGTTTAAACTGTGTTCTATTAATTAAGTTGATCAGCTACAAAAATATTCATATTATAATCCATTTAAGGAGGAGTAATGTTATTTTATTTTTGAATCTAGTCCTTTGCGGGTAAGATATTATTTGTGTGAGGAATACTCTAAATTATTTAATTCACGTTTATTTTTGGTTATTGTTGTTAAACTTAATTTGAAAAATTTGTTTGTGATAGAGAATTTGATTTTTAGGTATTCGATTGGTTTCGTTACCTAGAATTAACAGAGTTTTACCCACTAGGTGTTTCTAGAGATGCTCTCACACCAGCTGCATTTAGACTTAACTTTAAATCTAAATTTCTTTGCGTAGTCTATTCTAAATGTTGCATTTAACTTAAATCAATAATGTTATCTTCTTCCATTTTCGCTTTCTAGTTGCTTCCAATAAAAGAGGAAGAGGATTTCAAAATATTGCAATTAGATGAATAAGTGGACTTTTGTTGAGCTTAATTGTGAGTTATTTTTTTAGTATTTTTGATTCTACCAAGCTAGTTTATATCTTGTAATAGTTGGTGCTTAGTTTAGAAATCAAATAAATTTATTTCTTCTTTGGTATTTTCTATAATTTATATCCCCTCAAATACTTTAAGAGATTTAGAAAGCTACTATTTTGCAGAATAAACCTTAACTTGTTGTTAGAAATTTCCGTTTTTTAATTAGCTATCTATCTCTTTAAAGTTTTTGAATTCTACTCTAATTTCTTAAAGTTACTTAAGGTTGTCATCAGTTTCCTATTTAAAATTTAAAATATTAATGAAATCGGCGAAACTAACTAACTAAGATAATGTTTAATGGATTGATAGTTTTATTTGGATAAGATTAATTTTCTATTTAAATGCAAACAAATCCCTCATAGTGTAATAAAATTTTAATTTACCACAAAATTGCTCCATTAACTTGATCGAGATAAATTTTGTATTTTTTATCAATTTAAAAGAAAAAGAAACCTTTAATAGTAAAATAGTAATAGGTATATCTGATCAAATATATGATTTGTTTCTAAATTAAAAGCTTTTCGTGTCGGGATTTGTAAAATTAAAAACAGGTTTTTTATTAAACTAAATGCAAATTTCTAGTTCATGAATTATAAATCTAAATTTGATAAAATTCTAATTATCATTCTAACAGATAATATATATTACTAGAAGTTTTTAAGAGAATGATGAATTTATTTCCTCCAGAACTACTTACTGTCTCTGCTAAATAGCTTAAATCAATTTTTGAAACTCCTTATTTGCTACTTCTTTAAAGCTTAAAAATGTCTTAAGCATTTCCTGCTTATTCAAAGTTTGAATTCTGATTGCTTCGTCTATTTAGTGCAGCTTGTCTTTTTGTTTAGATTTAAAATTACCTAGTTCTTATTTTAGTAAATTAAATGACTGCTTTAAAGGCATCACATTATGGTTCTTGTGGCTCCCTTATCCCTTGTAGACACAGTTCACACAACACAATCTTTTGTCTGTTTCACAAAATAAGCTATATGGCTCTTTGTGCTCAATACATTCACTTAATTCTATATTATTTTTCTTAATTTAACTTTAAGTAAGGCAATTTTAATTTAATGAATCGTTGTTCTTCTATTTTAGCATCTAGTCCTAAAGTATAGGAATTTATTATTCTAACTTATCGCTGCTTAATTAAGGCTTCTGGTAAGTATTATTCTGTTGATATATCGGGGATTCAGCATTAAATTTATTTGGGCTGATTGTGTAATTTCTCTAACTTTTGCATCTATTTGAAGAGTCTACTAGTGACATGTCTAATAACTTTTCAGTTATCTTTTCAGGAGTTATGCAGTTGTTTTTCAGTGACCTGTTTTCATAGTTTTCTTATTAGAAAGGCATCTGCTAATGTTGCTAGTTTTAGCGACTTGAGAAGATATTAAGATAGGATGAGGATGGATTCTAGTTAGACTTTAATTAATTGAAATTTGGTATTTTTTGAGCGCTATTAATAACATTACAATTTTTATTATTGTTATTGTAGTTATTGCTGTTATTCATATTTTGAGTTGGTTTTACTAATTTAGATTCACTACTGCATCTTCCTATCACTTTTGGTGATGCAGATTAATTGTTATTTTTCTTGATTGCTTAGCATTTTTGTAAAATATTTTAATTATAACTTTGTTTTATAGCAGTTTAAGATAGTTATGAGTTTTAATCTAAATTATAGCTTTTATCCTTTTATCCTAATTCTAAATAATTCATGCACTTATCCATGGCATAAGATTATTCATTACTGCTTTTACTATGAAGATTAGTTAGACTACTTTATTGTCTAGCCATTCTAATGAAATTGCACTCTCCTCTAACCTAAAAGTTGCTATCATTATTATTTTTCTACTTTTCTTGCTATTCATATGGTATATTAAATCCATGGCTAATCTATTTATTGCGACTACTAGAAAAATGAAGCTGATTAATGAAAGTGCAACTTTTGCAAACAATGCATTCAATAAATGCTGATTATCTATTTATTTAAGTTATTTCAAAATAAAAATTATATTAATATTTATGAATAATTTGCAAATTTAGATAAGCATCATAAAACATATTAAAGGATAGTAAAAATAATGCAATACTAATTCTAGCATATTTTTTCCTTTTAGCATGCACAGCTAAAACAGACTTCATGATTACAGTTTAAAACAAGTGGATCTACTACTCGAGTATTGCAAAATGAACAATTTTAATCAAACTATCCTTGAATCTTAGAATAAGGATCTTATCTGAACATTATTTTCGTTTCTATCTATTTATTGTTTTCGAAGTATTAAAAAAGAAGAAATAAACATACAAACAAAGAAACAAAATATCAATAGACTGATTAAATGGATTTGATAATTTAATTAGAAATATTCGTTAAAAATATTGAAAATTCTTGAATATATATTTTTGAATGATGTTTATTTCTAATTCCTACACACTCCGAACAAATATTTAAGAAATCAAAATTAGGATCGTTAATTTTCTTGAAATATTTAGCTCATTTTATTTATTTTATTGATTAAAGTCTATTGTTTAATTAAATGTTACTACTTATAGAATTTGAAAAATATTAAGATAATCAAATGCTAAAAGAACATAATTTTATATAAATTTGTAAATCTGCCTATAATCTATCTATAAAAAAATAAATAATAAGAGCAATAATTTCTGTTTGATAGGAGGCCAATTATTAAATTTTCCTTTTAATTAATTAATAATTTCGTAATATAAATAATTATAATTATAAATCAATTAGATTTTGTATAATAAATTACAAATCAGTAAAAACATATTTAAATTTGTAGGAAAAAGTGAACGATCAGATATAAAAATAGTCAGTGAGACTGATTTGATTACGATATGTTGAATTTGGAGCGAAATTATAAATATATTTATGTATAGTCAGTCCTCTATAATTGCTAAAGAATGAGAAAAAAAATATATTATTATTGAAAAGAATGATATAATTGATGTCATATTTGATTGAATTTAATTAAAAAAATTTCTTATAGAAATTATAAAAAATTTAATTAAATTTAATCAAAATTTGTAATAATCACTGAATATCTAAAAATTTATTATATATATAACTAAGTTCTCTCATTTATTATTCATTCGTTTAAAGCACTTTGGGGAAAGGGAGAATCAAAAATTAGCTAATATCACATAAAGGCTTCAAAGCAAAAAATAATATTCAACTTTTTGTGTTACAATTATCAATTTCTTTTTTCTAATATAGAAGTATATTTAAAAAGGTAAAAATGAATGTAGGATTTCTATCTAATCAACTTAGATAAAATGAAAATAAATTTTTTTTTAAGAATGAGAAATTGTAAATGGCAATTGCCTTTAATTTGAATAGCTAATTTAAAAGTAAATTATTTGATGTAAGATTCTATTTCAATTAACTTTTCATGTAAAATAAAAACTAGCCACATCTCTAGCTATCTAAGCTAACTAAATAAGTAACAAAGTAGTCTCTAATAAATTGTAAGATATACATTTATTTTTTATTTCATTCTGATTTGGTAAAATAAAATTAAAATTGAAAAGTCGGTCAGTCATTTAATCAAATCAAATAACATTACATACATATATAAAATTAATCAATCATTTTCCTCTAAATCTTTATAATTTTTTTGTCCACTTATAAAAATGTATTCAAATAAAGTATTTTTTTTAATTGTTTTTTTATCTAAATCAAATCAAGTGTAGTTAAATGAATTATAAAATAATATTTAATTAAATACATTTTTTGGAAATACTCTCAAATTAAATATTTTGCGATCAAGCATTGATTCAATCTTTTTATGGGAAGAAATGAGAGAATGAATATATTACGAATAAAGGTAACTTTTTGAATATTTATTAATAAGATAATTAAAATTTTCTTATATTTATTAACAAAACTGAGATATATTTAAATCTTTTATAAATCAATAAAATAGCGAAAGTGATTATTTTGTTTGATTTGATAATTAAATTTATTATTTTTCTTGGCTTTATCGAAAATTTTATTGTAAGCTATATCGAAAAGAAAATATAAACCAAGTAAATAAATAATTTTAATAAGTTGTCGTTAATTGCAAAGCTTATTTGCTGTTTATCATTTAAAAAAAAAATGGTTTATTGATAATTTTTAATAACTTAGTATTAAGATAATGTTTAATCAGACTATATTTATTTGTTTGTTTTTTTATTTAAATAATTCCACTTCTCCTATTTTTACTAATCAAAATAATATTTATCAAATCTGATAAATTATGTCTGAGGAAAATTAATTGATTTCTATGTTAATCTTTTTAATATTTACTGTTTACTAATTTCATGCACAATATCCATAAATTATTTAAAGCATGAGACATTATCTTAAAAAAATCAAGATAAAAAATAATACAATACTTTACAAATACTGTGATTGCTCTCTTTACTCAGTTTTTCAAATTTATGGACTATTTAAAAAATTAAAAAATTTGATATCAAATTATTAAATTATACAAAAGTATTTTTTTTTAATGTTTTCTCTTTTTGTGAAGAATTCGAGTTTGTTTGTTTGTGTTCTATTTAGCTTTGTTTTGTATGGCTTAGCTTTGTTATTAAACTATATTCTACCAAAAGAGATATTTTTATATATCATTTATGCTCAGTTTTCTTGATATTCAAGAAATAATTAAATTGAATAAAAAAGAAGTTTTAAAATTAATTTTGAAAGCTATAAAACTTGCAACACAAATATTTTAATGAATGAATGAATGAACAAATTTTGGGATACAATTAGCAATTTTTTATATGTTAATTTTATTTATTTATTATTGTTGTGATTGATTTTATGTAAAGGTTGGATTAGATAGATATAAATGTATATTTTTATTTTTTAATAGATCAATCAATTGATTAATCAATTTATTTTTAGGTAAAAAAAGTTTGTAATTATGCAATATGCTTAAGAAAGGATCTAATTAATTATTCTTATTTACTGAATTCAACTTAATGTTACTTATCTAGGCTCAAATGCCTCTGGCTGGTTATTTTTTCAGGCAGAAATTTAATTGCATAGTATTATTTTATATATTATTAAGTATATTTAGATGACTTTTAGCCTTGCTTATTTATTTATTTATTTATTTATTTATTTATGGTAGGATTAACTTGATATTATTGATTTTATAATTTTGAGTTTTTTTGGATAAAACAGAAGGGTTTGGCCGGTTATTCTCCGAAGTTGGTTATAATAGAAATTGGTGTTATTAGTGAAAGTAAAAGTAAATTGCTCCAAGAAAGAAGGATTGAGCAAGAAGCTAGCTAAGAAATTATAAAGCATTGGACCTTCTAAAGAATAGCGAAGGTACTAAGAAAGATTTATTATATATATATGTATGTTTATATTAATTAATTTATAAGAAGATGTATATAGGTGATTAAGAAAGCTTTATTATAGTTGTAAGAGTTGCATTTAAAAAACACGAGCAGAAAGATTGGCTCGCTTAAAGATAAGAAAAGATTTTTATCATAAAAAAGATGTAGGTTGGTTGCAAAGAAAATGCAAGTAAAGAAAGAAGAGTTCTTAAAAGAAGAATCTTCAACTGAAGAGAGACAAACTGTTGTGTCTTTCTCCTTCAATTAGGATTCATAGTTATTTCTTGTAAACCTTGATTTGGCTGAGGAGAGAGTCAGATTTAAGACATTTCTTCATGTAAGTGATACAGAGGATGTGTGTTTCTATATCAGAGATAGATCCCTTCATAATCCAATCGTAGCTGTAGTAACATAAGTAGTAGTAGAGGATTTGACTGAATCTCTTGCTTTTCATGAAAGAAACTAAGGTAGACTAGTTGAGCTTTTTGTTCTTTATAAAGGCGTTAAATTCTTTACGAATTTAATTGATAGTCTTGGAAGAATCTTAAACTATAGATTCTATGACTATTTCATCACCTTCATTGAGCATAAAGACGTAGAATGATCTTAAGATATTCTTCAAATAGTTAGACTTCTAAATGTGGTTGTATCTTTCCATCAATTCGCATTCATCAAGTTCTTCAAACTTTGATTGGTAGTCTTAGATGAGGAGTTCAGAGATATTCATTTCTTTATTTAGAATATTATTGCAGCCTTAGTTAGATATGTGAGGATACAGTATGTAATATCAAGGTAGGGTTTTTTGTTTGTCCTTTTTTTTGAAGTCTGTTTTTTGTTTTATTATTTTATTAATTAATTAATTAATTATTTATTTATTTCACTGATTAGAGTTATCGCAAATTTAAATTAAATTGAATTAAATCATTGAAATTTCGGTAAATGAATTTTAAAGAGTGATTATGTTTCTTTTTAAATAAAATCAAACAAAGGAAGATTGATTTTGTGGAACTAAAAAGTTGATTTTATTATTAACCTACCTGCTCTATTAATCTAAATGAAACGAGGGGATTAATCAATCATTAAATCATTCGATAATATATAAATAAATAAATCAATCATACATTCATATTTTCATTAATAATATGCATACATACATATATATATATTTACTTATTTACTTTAAAATTATTTAGCATAACCAAAATCACAAGGCAAATTCAAACAAAGCAAATAAACAAAAAAAGCTAAGTAGAATAATTAAAAAAAGTTTACATTTGTAAATCTTTATACTTTGGTTCTTTCTTTTTTTCATTTTACTATTCCCCCCCACTTATCAGGCGCAATTAACTAAAATAATAACTCTCCCATATCCCATAGACAGTGATATTATTCATTCATATTTATCTATTTGATTTGCTTCAATTCTCTTGAAGTAATTAATGAGGTTTTTAAGTCACCCGCAATTATTATTCATTTAATTATTTAGTTTTCTTCCCCATCCATAGAGAGTCAATTAGAACTACAGACATACATACATATTACAGTATTTATAATAAAAATACTAAAACAATCTAATAAAATAGAGATGTAATCTAATCTCTTATGAACATATTAATTAAATAAATATAATACAATTATTTTGCATGATATAATCTAATCATCAAAACAGCAAATCTAATTTTTATTTATTGATATCATCGCATTGTTTATTATGTAAATGTAAGTCACAAAAAGAAGAAAATCTTAATAAAAATACAAATGTTAATTATATGAATTCTATTTGTCCATTACTCTGTAGTCCTTTTTCACAAATTTTGATTACAAAAATTAATTATTCAAATAACCTTTTCCGTCAGGATTTTAAAGCAAATACTCAATTTAAAATTTACTTATTATATGCGATACCATAAATATAAATATAAAAGTAAAATTTGTTTCAAATCTATGAATTAAAAAAATTATAATCATCTTATCGGTTTATAAGAGCTGTTGTAAGTGTTTGTTAAATTTCTTGTATATCCTTTCAAAGTAATTTCTTTTAAACCATAAATTTGTTACAAAATAACATGCATTTTTAATGTAAGCGGTGGGTTAAATATTCAACATACAATACAAAATGATATATTTGTTGAGATTTTAATTAATCACTGCTTGGAAAATTATATTTGCACAAAACAAATTTTGTTTATCATTTCTGTTTGTGTTTACTAAAAACCTGTATTTTCATTTTTGCTTACTGTAAGCATAAAAAAAGAAATAACTCATGAATTAAATACAAAATTTCTAAACAATCGAAAGCACATGAATATTTCGAATTTAAATCAAATATCTCTGCATTTCTTACTGCTTCGCTTTAAATATTTGATCCAGTAGTATTAATATTTTAAGGACGGATGTAGAAAAAAGCAGAATTAGTTAAATTTTACACTGTTTATGAAATTAACAAAAACCCATGCAGTAAAATAGACAGTGCAATAAATAAATATTCGCTTTTCAAGCTAAATAAATAAATTAATTAATTGCCTTTAACTGTACTTTCTTATTTGAAATTAGCATCAATTACTATACTTACACATCATTTTGATAGTATCTTCAGGATTTAAGTTTTAATATTATAAATTTACCACTTGTTTCTTTTTTATTAATATTTATTTTTATTTGTTTCTTTGCTTGTTTGGAAAGTAGGTTTAATTTTATTTATTTATTTAATATTTTGTTTTACCCTCCTCCCTCTTTTCTATTTATTTATTTATTACCAAAAATATCTTTCTTTAATATAGTATTAATTAATAGATTTTAGTATCGATATCAATTACTATTTTTCTTTTAATTGTAATCGAAATTGAGATAAGCAATTAGAGTCCTGAAATTATCCTTATAAAGACCTAAATTGTTTGATATATTTAAGAAATAAGGGCGACTTCTATTAAAAAATACATTTTTGACCCTTTTGGAGTTTAAATAGATAAATGAAAAATGCACTAGCAGATTTAAATCTGATATTAATTAGATCAAAAATTCATGTACTATACTTAATTATTTAAAAGATTAATATGCGTTATGTCTAAAAAATTATGATCATACATAGATCAAACATATATTTAAATTATTTAAAAAGCTTTATATTTGCATTTTCAAACTTCCACAGATTAATAGAAGGTAAATAGACACATAGACAAACAGATGAAGAACAAGTTAAATAAAGTAATTAAATAGTGATATAAGCAAAATATAACGCAAAATAAAAAATAAACTGATTGAGAATGTTTGCTACCGATAAATCAAGTTAATTTAAAATAATATTTCTATTGCAAGTAGATATTTATTTACTAGTTTATTTATTTAATTCTTTGATTATATTTGAAAGTAGAACAAAAACAAAATCTAAAACAGTTATTTGCAAGTTTTGTAGCAATAAATTACAAATAATACGCGATTAATAAAGTATATCTTTAATAAATGCTTAATTAAGTTTCTAAAGATACCTACCCCTTTAAATTGGGTAATTCTTAATTTAAAAATGCGTTTTACACAAAGCGATATTGTAATTAATGCAATCATTTCAGTAATTGGTAAAAATAAAAATTCAAGAGCAATGTATCTATGATAGCTCAACTATCTAAAAACAAATAACGAAAAATGATTTTTTTAAATGACAAACTTTTAAGAAATATTTTTGGCCTATTGCCTAGTAAAATTTTATTAATTATGATTTCATATAAGTTAAAATTGTGCATTATTTTATTCTTTATTTCAAAAGATCTTTTGTTCTATATTTTTTATGGAAATTCTGTTTCTTATTACTATACTGAATATATTTATTCTTTCAATAATAATTAAAAAGCTAACTAAACAATCAATCGCTATTTCTTTCAAATCATATCAAATTATTTTGCAATTGAATAAAATCGCTTTTTCTCATGCAAAAAGCAATTTAAACAGAAATCTTATGTAAAGTAATCAACTTTGCACTTTAAAATTCAAGTCATATTTGAATCGATTTTGAAGCATTACATTCTGTATTTTATTTCATGATCAAATAATACTTTCTGGCAAGATATACATTCAATAAGCAAGCAAAAAAAAAATAAATTCTTACCATTTTTATTAGCAGGTTTGTACAAAAATTAATTTTAAGTTTTTTTTAACTCTTCTAATTTTGAATGGCTTTGATCTTTATCTTTAAAATAATGGGAGAAATTTAGGTGTAAAAATCATTTTTATGTGTATTTTGTTTCTTAGTATTTCATTTAGCTATATTCATTCATATTGTAATTTTATATTTGACTTAATTTGATATTTTAATTAGGTAAATAGCATATTGATAAAGCTTACAGTTCTTCATTTTTTTTGTGATGCTTTATTCATTCGTAATAGTAATAATATTTTTTATTTTATGGCAAATAATCCAATTTTTTGATATACAACTTAAAAATCGCTTGCTATTCCTCACAGTTCAAATAGCTTAGCATTTTAAATACTTTTGAAAAGAAATCACAATGAATGAAAATTATAAATTTTAATAACTTGAACAATTAATTATACTGATAGAAAATAAATTCTATTTTATTAATTTATCAGTGGATTCATTCTACTCTTTCATTTGTGGAAAAGAGAAAATCAAATTAAATAAATAAATAGTTAGTATTTATGAATGATTTTACTGTTGTCATTACAATTTTGATTTGATACAAAATAATTGATTTTCAAAAACAAAGTAGAAAAAAAATAAAATTTTAGTTATATTTCTTGCTTTCTTGCAAAATAGAGTAAATGAATAAATCAATCGACTGATTTTTGCTCAAAATGAAAAAAAAATATTTGCGAAACTTAAATATTTATAGAATATTACTAACTATCTTGTTCCTATTTCACATTTAAATTATGGCAAAATAAGTTTGTTTCTAATTAAAAAAATATATTTTCAATAAGAATCAGTTTTTCATGTATCTTGAAATATTTTTTCAGTTTTCTCATATTTATTTTAATTTAATAATAATGTTCTTTTCTATTCCTTTTATTAAGATTATTCAAAATATTAGTAACGATCAAATGTAAATAAAACAAAAAACAATCAATAAAAAATTAATTTATTCTTACCAAAGGTAGATTGTGGTAAAATAAAGTTTCTTTTAGAAGTACGAATTCAAATCAAAACCTTTGATTTTATTTAAAGTTATGCAAAAATAAACATGAAAAAACCTTTGATTTTATTTAAAGTTATGCAAAAATAAAACAAAAACAAAAGTATTTAGTTAGTTAGTTATTTAATTTATCATTCTTTATTTAATTTCATGATTGGATTTTTAGTCAGACCAAATGAATATTCTAGCTTTCTTTAAATATTACAAAGTAATAAATAAGTAAATAAAATCATTTATTAGTTTGTTTTGATAAATAAAACTTATTATTATTAAATTTGATCTGTTCCTTCTTCCTAATATATCAAATATTGTTTATATTTTTAAAAATTTCTACTTTAAAATCAATTATTTATATTAATATTTTTAATAATTTTTTAAATATTTTAAAAATATTCTTATTTAAAAAGTTTTTCGTTAGCTTAAAGAAAAAGAAGTTATTATTATATATATATATCCTCTGTCTGTTACTCCCTAAATAAATTTTTAATGATTATTGAGTATAATATTTAAAATTATTTAACTTCATTTGTGATAATCTAGATGTATAGTCATACTATACTATTAAAAAGTATAATGCTCTTTTGTTTAAATGAACTAATAATGTAAAAGAATAATTAAAACTTCTTATTTTTAAATTTTACCTTACACAATTACCGTTGTAATTGTGCTTACCAGTTAATTTTTCTAGATAAATAAAAATTATCTTTATCTTACTAATTTTTTCTCAATTCCTCAAGAAAAAGTTTTGAAAAGAAGAAAGAAAAAATGATGGAATCATACAAAGTTAGAGTCAACCATAATTTTTAAATTTAGAATATAAAAGGAAAACAAATTTAAATTTAGATAAAATCAATGTTCGTTCTTAAATTTTTATCTTTCTTTATTAAAAATAATTTTATTTCAAAACTTAAAATATTATTTCAGACTTATTTAAATCTAAATAAATAAACGAATAAATTTTCAAGGTCGTTCTTAATAAAAAAACTGATTTTATTTTGCATTAGTTGAAATATTATTTTTTTATTTATTTATGAAATTCTTTTATATATGAAAATAAATTGTGTTGCTTATTGTTTAAACTTGCATATTTACACTTTATTGTTACAAAATCTTTTTTGCATTGAGTTAGCTTTACATTTTTTGAGATAGAAAGATAAATTACACTTCCTGTCTCTATTTATTAAGTAATCTGAATTATATATTTTTATAATTCTAATAATTTATTTTTTTTATAATATCAGGAGGAAAATTTTAGTCTATTTCTAAAGTAAAAAACATTTATTAATATTTTCTACTACATAAATTCATGAGCTTAATATATATAGATTAATTAAGTAATTAATTAACTGTCTTTTTGTTATCTTGTTATTACTTAATTTATTTATAAACATATTCCAAAAAATTTTTATATTGTATTTTATTTAGGATTCACAAGTTTTTTTCCTCTACTTTTTTTAAAATAAATAGCTGTAAGTCTAATGATTAATTTAAGTGATCTTGCTATATTTTTAAAAAATTTAAATTGATAAGTGATCTAAGAAAAAATATGTTCAGTAAAAAAATATTTAAATTATCACTCTATGTAAAAAAATACAGCGTTTGCTATTCGACCAACCAGTTACATTACTGCTGTATTAACTGGAAAAATAAATTAAATATAATTAACATTCCTTATTAATTAATTTATATAAATTATTATAATCAAATGAAATTATTATTAAAATCTACCAAATTAAAAGAAAAGTCTTATGCCTCTTTTTATTTAAAGAGTTGTAGAAAAATCAGTAAATTTTTTTTATTTAGTGATTTATGGCAGCATAATGTTTGTTTACTGAACTAATAATTTATCTGATAATGAAAATAAAGTAGAAAATACAGTAATTAATTAGTTAACTATTTAAAACTCGATTATATTATATTTCTTTTGTTATTTTACTAGCTCAAATCTCAAATTAATAGAAAAATAAATATATTAAAATAAACTAATTAAATTCAATCAATCTAATAACATACTTTGCTTATCTTATTTATATTTTCTTTTTTTTTATTCAAGAACATATATTATTAAACAGATATTGAGATATAGGTAATTAAAAAATTTAAATATACTTCTCTTCCTATGCTCAAAATTTAAAGTCTTTGAAATTTAAATGCATCATTATTAAATTATTTGATATTTTTAAAAAATGTTGTATGTAACAATTTCTATTTTTCTCACAATTATATAGCTTGTAAATACTTTTTTTAGAATTTTGTATTACTTTATATTCATTAATTCTTAACTCAACTATAAATGTTATCTATGATATTTTCCATGGTTAGTGCCTATTTAAAACATAAAAAAATTTTTTGAATTTATTTTATTTTAATGATATTTTACTTGATATATCAAAATCGCTTGCAAATAACATAACAATTCTATAGATAAAACATTTTTTTTAAATAAAAAACTTTCATTTATTTTATGTTGAATTTAGAAACTTTTGAGAAAAAAGTTATTAATTTTCAAATATTTAAAAAATGTTTAAAAAAATTAAGAATTTACCTGAAAGTTAGAATGTACTTGGCTTTGAGTAAAATTCAAAAAATTCTAAAATAGAGTAGGGTAAAGAAGTTAAGAAAAAAATACAACTTTTAACAGGTTTAAGCAACTTAAAGTAAGCAAAAAAGGAAATAAAAAAATGCAATTTTGGTTCTATAAAAATATATGTAGATCAATTTTAATAAATTTATTTACAAATTTCTGTAAAAATATAGCAATAAATCCAGATATTATTCATTTGGATAGCATAATAAAAAAACAATTTTAATTAAAATAATTAAATATTTCTAATTATTTTTTAATATTTTATTTAAAGATGAATAAAAAATTTTTTTATTACAATAATGATTTTCTTCATTTTTTATAAATATTTTAAAGAGAATTAAGAAATTATGAATTAATTAATGAATAAATCAGCAAATGAATAATTATTGATGAAATTAAAATAAAAAAATTGTAAACAAATTATAAAAATTAAGAGAAGAGAGAGAATGAAGTATTTATTACATTGATAAATATTAGGTTAATATTTTTTAAAATAATTATCATTCATTAAATTTATTTTATTTAAAGCAATTAATTAAATCAACTATATTTATTATAGTGAGCGAAATATAAATATTTGTAAGTAAGTAAGTATGTATGTATGTATGTATGTATGTATGTATGTATGTATGTATGTATTTGATTTAACAATAACATCGATACACAATAATTTAATTTTTATGAAATAATATGGTGATTAAATTAAATGAGTATCAAATAATTAAAAATGAAAGATAAATTTTATTAAAACTAATTTAACTTTTCCCCCCTATTTTAGATAGAATTGAAAGAATCAAGAGTGTTTTAGATTAATATTTTTGAAGTTAACCTATTAAATTTTAGAAACTTTTTAAATATAAACTTACTCAGATTTGGCTGGTGTTAAAATCAATTTCAATTGTTTCAAAAATGTATTTTAGTAATATAAATTATTGGTTTACAGTCAAAAACACTTGGAAATACATATAAATTTTTGAGTTATTAAAATATCTTTTGTATGTAATTAATATTAAAATATGATTAAATAATTTAAAAATAATTGATTTTTTTATGTTTTAGAAAAGACTATTTATTCATAGTTTTAAAAAATTGCTAGTAACTAGTTTTAAATACTTATTTAAAAAGTAAAATTGAATCCATTTTATCTTTTTTTTTTCTAAAAGTTTAGGTCGATAAGAAAAATGTGCTAAAAATAATTAGAAATAAATTCTTCTGTCAAATTTTTATTCTATTTATGTTGTTTAAAAAAAGTATATTTGAAAAAAAAAATTTAGAATATTAAATTTTTATATAAAAATATCATTTTTTAAATTTCCTATATTTGAAATAGTTTTTTTTTACATTGAAAACAAAAATAAAAATGTTGCTTGCTTTCTTGCTTGCTTGCTTACTTTTGAGAATGGTAAATACTAATTTATGAAAAATTTAGAAAATATCTTTACTTCATCGTAAATAAACAAATTAATCAGATTAATTTAGATAGAAAGAAAATAAAATGTAGGCAAATTAATATTAAAATCGATTTTTAATTTTCTTTAGGTTGAGTTTTAGATAACCTCAAACTTTTTTAACTTTTTATTTAAATAAAATTAATTATTTAGTCTTTTTACTTTTATTATTTGTGTCTAGAATTATTTTACTTTTGAATTATGAAAAAATCTAAATATTAGAAATGGCTTTATTTTATTTACACACCCAAACATACTAATTAGAAGCTATTTAAATTAATTTTTGAAGACGAAAACAAAATACTACTAAATTTAAAAAATTGAACAACGCGTTATGCTTTATAATTGATGGTTTACAGGCTAAAAGCTTAACATAGACGTATTCATTACCACAAATTGAAGTTTTATTTAATATTTTGTAATACATAAAAAGAAAATTTTATCTTATTAGAAGTTTTCTAATTTACAGTTGATATAATTAGTTCTGATATATATGATAGTATTTGCAAATAGAAAAAGTCTTTTAAAATACGAAAACCTCATTAAATTTTACGGCTCAGTTTGACAAATGGGTATTTCATTTGCTCATATTTATGAAAATTGAATCAATTGTAGAATATTATTTGAAGAACTTTTGTAATATTATACAAGAATATGAGAATTTTGTATGCCTTATAGCAAAAAAATTCTTCAACATTTAGATTGTTTGTGGTTTTTTTTCAAATAATTTTTTAAATTAAATAAATAAATAAATGATTAATTTCCTATTTTAAAAATACGATTAAAGATATCAGAATGCAAACTATTTTTTAAATTTAGTTTTCAAACAAGTAAGAAGATAAAAATAATAATAAGTTTTTAAAATTTGGTGCGAAATAATTCAAGAGTGGTTTCTAATTAGACGATTTGAATGAAATAATTTAAGTAAGCAAGTAAATAGCTAAATGATAATGAAAAATTTGATTTAAATTTCCAATACTAATTGGATTGGATAGTGACGTTTTATAAAATACATGACTGAATTATATGATGCTAAATAAATAAATATTAATTAATCATTGAAAAACAAATAAATAAAGAAGATTAGGTAGATTGTAACAGTCTTATGTGGAAATATCAAATAATTAATTGGTTTTTCATCTAAAATCCAGATAAAGGTGAAAATTAGATATTTATAAATTTTTATTTGATAATCCCAAAATTTTTACTATCTATACACACTTGCACGTATAAATAAAAAAAGAAAGTAGACAGGCAGGCTGCGTGAATTTGATAAGTAAACACAAAATACTGTTCAAAATTTTAAAGTAATTTAATAATAAAGACAGCTCTTAAGAAAGTAATACTAGTATCTCTAAATTAAGGAAATACTATATAATAATCATTATCAAAGGTTAGCTTTTATTTACTAGCTGTATTTGTATTATTTACTGAAGGGAAACTTATGGACAGCGATATTTTGGGAAAAACAAAGAGGTTTTCTTTATTTATTATTTGGTATTTACAGAAAATTAGATAAATAATTTATTAAATTCTTAATTATAATCTATTAAATGTTTTTAAATCATATTACATTGAAAATCATGTCAAATGAAAAATTTCTTTAATCAATCATTTATTGTTTATTTAATTAATTAATTTTACTTGATTTAGAAATTCTTCTTCATCTTTTAATTTTTCCTTATATAATGTATACAATGAGAATATAAGAATCAATAAATCAATCAATTTATCTATATTTATTTATTTACTTATTTCATAGAAGTACTTTGAATTTTTTACACCTTTAAATAATATATAATAAGTAAGGTCCGGTTCATAGAAATGTCCTCTTTAAAGTTTATAACATTAAGTAAAATGAAAAAAAATGGAGTTGCATATAAAAATTTAAATAATAATAGTTTGATAATTTATAGAGTTTAATATATATAATTATTGATACTAAAAAATATTTATATAAGGTTTTTGTTTATAAAATATATTTGATCAAGAAATTTTTTTATAAAAAAGGTGCTTCTTTATTGCTTGCTTGTTATTGCTTAAAGGGGATCGCTTGAAATTTCTATTTAGTTAAGATTAGTTTTATTTAGTTATTTCTCTCAAAGCTTCTCATTGAAGAAGAACCTTTTTAACGCATAACAAGTTTGCATATTTAAGTTCATTGAACTTTATTTGCTTTAGCTGAAGCTTGATTGAGTTGGTAAAAGAAAAAGCACGTTGTTAATTAAGTAAGTAGGTAGGTATGTATTTTTTTAATAAAATAAGAAATTTTTTATTTGTAAAATAGATTGATTACTATATTTTTGTTTGATTGTTTGTTTATTTGTTTATTAATTTATTGCATGTATGTATGTATGTTTGTATTTATTATTGCTATTTATTTTTATAAAATTAAAGTATTTTTTGATTAATTTTCTCAAATGTGTTTTTTGTAAATTCTGATTGAATTTATGAGATCTTCAGAGTGGAAGCATCTCTTTAAGTGGGTGATACACAAGACATGAGTTTAAACGTCTTGGATTGATCCCTTCATAATCCAGTCAAGGCTGTAATAGCTCAAGTAGTAGTAAAAAATCTTACTAAATCTCTTACTTTTCATGAATGAAAGAAGAGTTGCTTGGTTTAATTTTTTATTTTTAGTAAAGGCGTTGAATTCTTTTCTAATTTAGTTAATATTTTTCTTAGAATCTTAGACGATGCTTTCAATAACTATTTCGTCTCCTTCTTCAAGGATGTAAACGTAAAAAGAACGCAAAATGTTTTTGAGGAAGTTGGATTTTTACAGTTTGTTGAATTCTTAAAGAAGTGAATCATCATTGAGCAAGTCGAATTCTTACTAGTATTGTTCGATTATGTCTTAGCAGATAATCCCTTCAATGTCACTTTTTTATATCATTTTATTTATATATTCAGTAAAAATTGATTGATATTTTTCTTTATTTTTGCACTAGTTCAGGAATAGCTTGAAGTATATTTCTAAGCCAACTTTATCGGGTATTTGTGAGTTCTTTAGTTAATATTTTTATTATGGTGCTTTTTGGATACTTCTTTCAGAGTAAGTAAGTTGGAGAGGAGAGTGACTTATTATTTATGTGTGTGTTTTTAGTTTGTATTACAAAAATTTTTATTTATTGATTGATTTTATTTGCTTTTTCAGGAATTTCTGTTTTATATATTTTTTTATACTTTAATTATTATATGAATTCGACAGACAATTTCTCTGATATTTCATTCAATGTCAGATCTCTTTTCACAAAAGTCTTTATTAATTTACAAATTTTGAGATTTGTTGAGTAACCATCTCAAATTTTAATTTCATTGGATCTCTAATATTTATTAAACGAGATAAATAGCTAACCCGTTATTATTTATTAGGTAGACTGATTTATTGATTAAATAATTAATTAATTAATATAAAAGTCATACCCAAGTGCATATATATATTCATACATACCTGTTGTTTAATTTCTAATAAAGAATTCTAATGTCGTTACAAATATTAATTTTTATCACTGCTCCCCACTCGTTAGTTAGTTTTTGATATGGCTCTATTAATTAAATGTCCCATTAGGCAAGCACGCAACCGGAAGGTATTTCTCAAATTTTATAAAATGAAAGGCAAAAGTAATTGGAATTTTTATTCTTAAATGGTTCTTATTCTTGAATATTAATTAATAAATATATCAAGTTGAAAAAGCTACTCTTCATTATGGAAAGAAAAAAGCAATACAAAAAATTTTTATTTTACTTTTTGTGATGTAAATTAATGATAAAATATCTTAGAAAAATCAATATTTATAGGTGCTACATATATTATAAATGTTGTAAATATTTTATATTAATTTGCATTTTATTACTAACAGCAATATATATATGGTTAATTCAAGGACTTGAATACAGGCTTTCATATTCTGTTAGACTTTTTATTTATTATTTTACCTTAAAGATATAATAATTTTTGTAAGTATCCTTCATCCTATTTAAAGAGTTACTGTAGAAATGTTAAAATAATAAATTAAAAAATCTGTGGTAAAAGAGTATAATCATTTATTAACTCGCTAATGAGTTAATTTTGTTAAATTTTTCTCTTTTGATTGATATAATATATATGGAATATTTATGGTTATCATTCTTAAAGATGATAAAACTTTTATTTTACATGTGATTTCCACTCTAAATTATTTCATCTCAAATTTTAATTTTTACTTAGCACAACCAGATAAATTTGAGACTGACTGATTTTTTTATAAGCTTAACATGAGTCTTTCTAATTAGCATGCAGCTCTTGTAAGCTCTATTTACACGATAAAATAAAAAAATGTTCTTACAATTTATTAATTTGCTCTATAAATACTTTGTTCTTTGAAATCTTAGTATTTATTTAGGACAAAATTAAAAATTAAAGTTTCAAATCTATCAAAAAAAAAGTGAACGAAAAATTAATTGAAAAATTATTCTATTTCTAATGAAGGTTATTAACATGTAATTTATTAAGTTGCAAGAACTCTTTCTTGTGGAAAAATTTAAATACAAAACCAGTAGGATAAATAAATAAATAAACAAACAAAGAAAATAAGAAAGGAAGAAAGTCTACTTATCATTTAATTAAAAATTTTAAAAGTAGAGCACTCTATTTTTAATTTTGCGAATAAATTTGATAGAACTAATAATTAGCCTGTAAATTCATTTCATATCTTAGCTGTCTATTTTTTCTAACTTGATCTTACATTAAAATCTAGTAAAACAAACAAATTTTTAAAAATTTAAATCTTGTTCTATTTAATTATCTTAAATTTATTAAGAATTTATGAGTTGATTTTGATAAAAAAAGCAGACAAGTAAATAAACAAATAAAACATCTAATTTATTGTATTAAATCAGTGATATTATTATTCGATAATTAATTTCTTATGTCTGTCTACTTGTATTTGACATTTAAATATATACACATTACCAACTAACCAGTCATTATTAAAACTTAATTTTTCTTCTTCTTATTTCAACACCACAATAAAATATCTCAACTAAAAAAAGATATATTAGATTACACAGTCCTTAGCTTCATTATAAAAGTTATTACACTAACAAATTAAATTAAAAAAACGGAAATAAAACACAATTAATTTTCTAAAATAGATGTGTGCTGAAATAGATTATCTAGATAAATTTTATTATACTTTGAGACTATGAAATAAGATCAGGCTAGGCGGCTAATAATTTTGGCACATTTATTTATGTCACATATTGATTTTTGTAAGATCTAAATACACTGTTTTTGTAATTTATTTTAGGATTGCCACAGGTTTAATATATATTCATTAAAAAACAGATAACTCGATTGTCCTGAATTTTATTTGTCTATAAGCTTTAATCACATGAACTGTTTGTTTTAGTTAAGTACATAATTAATCAAAATTAAGAAAGATATCAGAAATTTATGATATAGAAAATGCCATCCAATTTATTTATAATCACATGATTTTTTTAAAAAGTTTCAACATTAAATCCAACATCTCTCAAAAGTGATTTGCTTTACACTTTTTTGTTTGTAATAACTTAATATTGTTTGAAAGTAAATTAACTTTTTTAGTGACTGAAAACAGTAATTTATCTTTCTAAATAGTTATTTAAAAATCCTAATATTTATAACAACAAATTGTTTAACCCAGTTAAATACTTATTTTTTATTGCTAGAATTTGGAATTCAAGTGCATGCAAGTTAATCTATGATGTTGATTTACTTATTTAATATTTTGATTTTCTTACACCTTAGAAATAAACAAATGTCATTTAATAAATGACGAATGATAGAAGAATTATCAAAATAAATATTTACCAAAGATTTTAAATGCGTGAATGATCGATAAATATTAACTAAATTAACAAAAATTAATTAATTAATTGCCAAACGTAAAATTAAAATAATACTTCTTTTTACCATATGATAGGGGGATTTGTTAAAATCAATTACAAATGTTGTTAAGTTAATTAAACACTGATTACTGATAAAATAATGATTATCCTTCTTAATTGAAATCATTTAAATTCAAATTAATAAAGAAGATGTTGGAAATTCACATCCACCTATCCTTTAACACCTACAGTAAATTCTAAAAAGAAAATATATAGATTTATTCATTCATTTATTCATTCTAAAATTCTAAAATATTCGATTATTATATTTTTTGACTCATTTATAGTCAGTCAGTTAGAGCTAATTAGGGAACAACTCAGCATAATTTTAAAATTTTAAGTAAATGTTTAATAAATGAATAGTTAACTGGATTTTAGATGTAAATTAGAAGTAGTAAAAAATATAAAAACGAAAGATGACACTGAGAAATTAATAAAAATGTATTTGATATTAATGATTTCTCGTCTGATTAATTCTTTTACATATCTAAATTTTAATTAAAAAGTGTAAATAAGAATGTGATAGTAAATTAAATTTATAAATTATTAACTAGTAAATTGTAAGATAAATTGAGATATTTATCAATAAATAAAAAAATAACTGTGCAATTTATTTTTCTACATAAATATATGTTGTTTACTTATTTTTTGTTCATTCATTTTTTTATAATTTTGTTCCTTTTTTTGGGAATAAAATTATAGTTGTAAGAAAAACGTTTTATATTTTTGATGTTAAAATTACAAATATTATTTGCATATTATAGCAAATTAATTTTAAACTTATTATTACTTTGCGTTTTAACAAAATAATTACTATTGAGATATAATTACTTACCTATTTATTTATTTGCAATGTAATCTTTATCGAAATTCTCTTTTAACAAAAATAAATAAGCTTTTTCACAATATTCAACATCTGATTACAATTTTACTTTTTCAAGAAAAAGCTTTCAACTTACTTCCTCTTTTTATAAAAGAAAATTAAAAATAAATTATTTAATTTAGCTAATTACCTTCAGTTTTAACATCGTTTTTCTGAACTCACAAAAAATAAGCCATCCCATCCTATCAAGTCATCTCAAAAAATTTACTGAAGATTTATTTTACTAAAATGAAAAAAGCCAAAGAAAATATTTTCAAAAATAGTACAAACAGAAAAATTGTTGGTTTTATTTAGATACATTAATATTAATTAGGTAAAGTAGTTAAGGGATAATTATTATATATGTAACTATTATTGGCTTTTCAATTGAAATAATATAAAATAATATTTTTTCATAGTTCCAATAGACTAAAATATTTAAATTATTATTTAATTTTGTTTTAAGTGTATTTGAAATCACTATTTGCTAGTATGTATTCATAAATAAATAAATAAAGATTTTTAAATTTAGATTTGCTTTTTATATTTTCTTTAAATAGATGATACTTTTAGTTAGATGTAAAAGGAATAAGACTGATGAATTTAAAACTTGATTTGATTTCATAAATGTTTTAAATGTCAAGCAAATCTGCTTTTAAATCTAATAATGGAATCGAATTTATTAAATTGTAAAATAAAGATGCCAAAAAAATTTAGAGAACATAAAAATGATTGAATGTCAATTAGTTTAGATAAATATGTAGTTGCAAATTTTACCACACAGATTTATTTGTTTGTTTTATATAGATAGATAAATTTGATTTACTGAAATTGAATAAAAGTGATGGATAAAAAATATGCAGTTTTTACTTAAAAATAAATTTTAGGTTTAATTATTCTAAAAATGAGCAAATATTTATTTATTATTACATAAATTAATTACAAGTTACAATTAAATATAAATATATTACATAATATCAAAATATTAATGAATGAATTAATTAATTTGCATACATTTATTTTATATCTTGATCATTAGATTGGTTGCATTATTTTTTGTAGGGTAAATTTATTATTGTCTTACTTAATTTCTGCATATTAACATTTTCTGATATTTTATAATTCATTTCTCTTTATAAAAAACAGCTGATTTTGTCATTTTTTTTTTATTAAAGAACTTTGGCATCCGCGAAGATTTTGGTATGTCCCTGAAATGAGCTACTCCCTTTTGTCATTAAAATTGAATATCTCAACATAAATTAGTTAAAATATACTTTAAGTATTTACCACATATTCTCTTTGTTACTATAACCCTCTACAGGATATTATGACTCTTCTTACTTAGCAGTGGGATTAAATAATTAATCAAGTGTTAATTTAAATGCATCATCTAATTTAATAATTATATAATTATATAATTATATAAAAAAGTAAATAGTAAATTAATATTTTTTTGTTTCTTGTTGATTTGTAAGCTAGATTAAATTTTATAAAAATAATTTATGATAAATAAAAATTTAATTTTGTATTTATTACAATATAATAACCTATTTGTAATTGCCTAATCATAGTTAGGTCTTTCTAAACGAACATTTTCTATGGCAAATTAAAAATATTCTTTATTAACAATTTATTATAAATAACATGGTTGAAAAGTATTTTAGATATGTAAGATGGATGATTTATTAGCTCGATTTTTTTAGACTAAATTCTATTATAATTATTAACTATTAAGCAAATATACTATTAATTTAATTACCCAGCATTCTTTTTAGTAGGATAGAAAGCATATCACTTGATTATTCGATACAGGGATTAGTATTCACTTCTATCAGCCAAGGATTGAAGTTATTATCAATTATAAAGTCATAACCGAAAATTTCAAAACAAAATTTTCTCTCCTAGGGGTTTAACTTGCTTTTAACTGAGTCTATTGTTAGAGACATTACATCTTTTATTTTTGGCAATATTTTTGCATTAAAATTGCAATTAATCCGTTTTTTAGTTAAATATTCTTCAAAATTTTTAAATGAGAGCTAATTTCCTTGCTCGTGTTCCCCATAGTTTTTGGCATACTTCTATATTGCATTATTTGTTAAATGAACTATATTATTGCTTAACGATTATTCGCTTGTGTCATAACTTACGCATGCTGTTCTAATGTATCCCTCTCTAATTAAATTAAATTCAAATTTATTTTTAAATTTTTTATGTAATGAACAAAAGTAAATATAACTATTTTCAAGCTTTTTGTAAAAAAAATGTTGATTTTCTTTAAATTTCTATCAATTCTAATGCTTAACAGTGATTTAAATACATCTAAAAGTTCATTAAATGATCAATAATCGGAATCTAACTTAACTCCTGTTTGAAAATGTTTTTGTTAATAATGTTACATAATTTGCTTAATTTAAAAATATTATTTGGTCAATAAACCCTACCCAATCTCTCTCTCTCTTTGGAATTAAATATTTTTAATAAAAAATTTGTATTTTTTCACTTTTAAAAAAATCCTCTCGAATATTTAAAGTTATTTTTTATAAAAATCTTAGCGAGGTGTTTTTTCTCAACTCTATCTACTTTACAATATTTTTTTTTTCATTAAGAATCAACCAAATTTAAAAATTAAATTTATTAAAAAGTATTAAAAATCTTTTTAATTTAAAATAGACTCATCTATTTATCTATCTATCTATATATATATCTCTATTTATGTTTCTTTTATTGAGTTTTTGATTAATAAGAAACAGGTTTTTTAAGTTTATTATTGAACATATGTTTTATATATTTTTTTAAAGAATTTCCACTGTATAAAAAAAATTAAGAAATGTTTCTAAAACAAACTATTGGACTTTAAATGGTTTTAGTCTAGAACTTCTAACGAATTAATGACTGTTTAAAAAAATTTTGAGCATGTTTATTAAGCCAAAAGAAAGGAATATGAATTATTAATTTATTCATTAGATTTATTCTGTAATAAGTTTACTTAAAGACATAGGATTTATTGTCAAAAGAGATTAAAACCCACATTCTAATATCAAATTTTCTTTCATCAATTAGAAGTGGTGCTTCAATATATTTTTATATGACGTATCTCTGCGATATCTTTGGTTTTCCATATCTTTTTGTAGAGCTATAGCTTGAATTGGACCTCTTTTTATCTTAACTAAAAGCATTGTAGCGACTGCTAAAACCTTAAATTTAATTTTAATAGCGAGCGATTTCTTTCGCATTGTCTTCCTAATATTCAGAAAGAATTTTATTTAGCTATTGGATAGATGTAAATATTCTAATTCCTCTACCTCTGTTAAACTCAGCAGGCTTAATCATCCAAATATTATGTCCTTTAAACATAGTAAAGTGACTTCTAGGTTATGAGTATCCCTAATAAGCACTTTGCCTTGACTTGAAAGAAGCCCCAATAATTTACTTATCTGGGTATGTTGAGTTTTTATAGTAATTTTTTCTTCTTAAAAGTTCAACTGACATGTAGTCCATGGAAGGGTTATGAGATTTACTCATAAAAAAACTTAAAAAATCCTCAAATTCCTGCTCATAATTATCAAGCTCATAATCAATACAATAAGAAATTGGAGTTATATCAAATAAATATATTTATTGTATTCTACAATGATTTTCTAAATTCTTAATTAATTTAATTTTCGATGATATTTCTTTATGTTACTCAAAATGGTTTACAACATATCTATGCAAATTTGTGCTTTTTATTCTTTCAAAATGTATCCCTTAGCTTATAGGTTACCAATTAAAATGAAAATAAAGATTATGGGACTAAGTTTCTTCCCAGCCTCCCTTTTTTTGTAAAATTTCTCTAACAAGCTAAGAATTGTTGCCATTTCCGATAATAAACTATTTAAGTTGAAAAAATGTATTCATAAAAACTATTTAAATCATAAAATTATTCAATTCATCAAATTTCACATAAAAAGCTCAAATTATTTCTAAATAGCTTTTGCTTAATTATAAAGAAAAGCAGTTTTTTTAATACTTTTTCTTGAATCATAATTTTTATTTTAAATTTCATTAAAAAAAGAATAAATTAAATAAAATTAATTATTTCAAGTTCAAAGTTTTTGTGTTTTAAGCAACCAAAATTTATAAAAATTATTTATGAAAAAATAATAATTTTGTTAGAATCTTTATTATTTTTACTTCAAAATATCCAAAAAGTGTAAAAAAGATATTGCATTTGTAAAATCTATGAAGATAAATGGAGCATTTACTTTGTAAGAAGATTGTTGAGTAAAATTATTATTTTAAGCAATACTAATTTGGTCTTTTTCTAAACGAATAACATTTTAATATTCAGGTTTTACTTTTAATAAAAAATAATAATTATAAATATAAATGTTAGCAAGTTAATGATTGCTTTACTAAATGAAGAAGTATTTATTAATGGATAGAGAATAGCTCTGGGGTTTTTGTTAGAAATTTTTTACTGTATAGAAGATTTCTTCTATTTTTAGATATTGTCCTCTTTTTCAGCCATAGTTAAAAACTGCAGTGGGTTATTCTCCTTTACAAATTTCATGCCATTTTTGTAAGAAGTATTTTAAATTATCTGTAATTAACTAGTATTTGGACTTTATGGTGTATTTACGTGAGATTTTCTGTTTAAATATCTATCTGCTTTCATTCATTAAAAGAAATTAAATAAACTTTGGTAATTGAGTGTTAGTTTTTCTTGTTTGATATCCAAAGAAACAAATAAACAAATACATTTTATGTTTAAATATTAAATAAATTTTTATAAAGTTGTTAAAAATCTTCTTAAAAAAATCATGATTCAGTTTAAATATAACGTTTCGTTATTTACATTAATATTTTGGAGTTAGAGATTCAATAGCACTTTTACTCGTATCAACATTTTGATGTTAAATAGAAAATTCTGCATTATTTGTTTATTGAAAGTCGTTTTTATTAATCTAATTTTCCCGTGCATCCTACTTAGAACTTGATTCTAATTTTTTTAATTTTACATTTTAATTAAATCATCTATCTATCATTTTAAAGATTTTTACCGACTTTGCTTACAGGATTGCTCCTAACACGGAAATTTTGTTAGGGATAAATACTACTTTTATCTTAATTTAATTCATTCTTATAAAAAATTTAACTTTCTTTATAAAGTTTTATCTATTGCAAATCATTTAAAGGATTTGTTTATTTTTTTTGTTTGTCACTATTAATGTTTTTGAAAGACCTAATTATTTTAAATAATAATTAAAACATATTTTATAACACTTATCAAATTTACTGATATCGATTAGGCTAAAACATGTAGCCATTTGCTAGCTAATTCTAGTAGAAATTGATGTTAGTTTTGCTTTCATTATAAACAACTTCCTAATGCTCTATTATGATATTTTCAAAAAATTTAAATAAATTATTTAGAATTTTTAGAAAATCTACAATTACTTACTCTCTTTATTACTTTATTGCGGAAGAGACATATCATGTCTTAAATTTTACTTCTAGGGAGAATTATATGTTGACACAGACATTTATTTTTATTGCTAAGAGTTATATTAAACTAAGAAATTCGCTAAAGTTAGTAATCTAAGTAATCTCTGCTAATTGCTTTTAGATGTTTACAATACTTAAAAGTTTCTTATATTTGAAATAATTTGATTTTTGATTGTTTAATAGAATTTGTTGGCTGAGATTATCTTATTAGAATACGATAGTTATTCTTATCAAAATTTAATTTTACAATTTTACGAATTAGTTAATTAATGAACTAATTCAACGATTTTTGAATGAATACTTTTAATTGATTATTGATAAATAAATTAATTAGTTAGCAAGAATATTTTTTTTAATTAATTAATTACACCACTTTTGAATAAATTAAAATCTTTATGATAACACATTTATTCCTACTTTAAATTTTAATTTTTAAATCTTTCTCATTTATTTTTGGATCTTTTTTTTCAAATAAAAAAGATATTTTTAAAATAAAATAAATTTTTTCTAATTAATTTTTGGATAAAGCTGAATATTTGCTTCAACTGGTTAGGCCTAAAGCAGATAATCAATCAATTTATATTATAATTAAATATATAAATATTAATTAAGGGTTAAAATAGGCCAAGATAATAGAAAACAAACAGCTTAATAAAATATTCTAATTAAAAAACAACTTGGCTGTATCAGCTAGTTAGTTACCAATTAATTGAATTAAAAACTTTTTATTTAAGACTGCAATAAGCTAAAACAACTTTTAAGAATATTAATAAAAACCATCAGTCAACTCTTACTTATTTATAAAAAATACATATTTAATAAATACTAAATTGATCATTCATTATTCTTCATTAATTTCATTTTATCTTTCTTCTCTAAATTTTCTAAGACGCTCTTTCTTTTCGAGCTTAATTTATTTTTTTCTTAATTCTCTTCTGCCCTTCTTATCTAAGACAGCAACTTCTTCAACGTTCATCTCATTTTTTTGAGCATCTTGGGATCTCTTCTATTCATTAGCTTTTTTTTGCTTTCTGATGTTTTTAGCTCTGTCACGTCTAATAATTTATCATTTTGCTTTACTTAAACTATTTGATTTTAAATAAAAGATTTACCTAATCTTAGTATTTTAGAGTTTTTTTCTGTTAAAGTCACTTTCACGAGCCATTTTATCTTATATTTATATTTATTTCTTTTTGAGTTTTAAGGAGAATTAATTAATTTTTTATACTTTTTTTTAATTATGCAAATAATAATTTAGTCAGCTATTTATATGATGATAAAATGTAATTAAAATAGTATTGATCAAAATAAATCAATCAATCAATAAATATAATATCAATCTATCAATCAATCAAGCAAAATAATTAAAACACATTTTCAGCCAATTAAATTTTATAATATTTTTTTAATAGAATTTCATTTCACATAAATTTTTATTTTTATTTTTACAAAATTATTTTTAAAATGTTTGTTTGTTTATAAAATTATTTTGTTTTAAATTTGATTATTTTTTTTAATTAAAATTTATAATTTGCATGTTTCTAGTTGTTTATCAAATTACAAATTAATTAATTATTCAATCAAAGTCAAAAAATTTAATTTTTAAAAGTTCAAATTTATTGAAGGCTCAATTTCTTAATTTCTAAGGAGCAACAAAAAGTACAAAATATTTGCGATCGATTGACTGCAAATTTCAAACAAACACTCTTTCTTTTTGAAGATATTTTTTCACAAATGAATGAAGTAGAATTAAAGACTATTTGGGTGATAGAATTAAAAAAGTAGACAATTTTTTAAATTTCTGAAGAAAAAGTAAAGAAAGAAAATATGAGAAATTTAAATAACTGTTGGGAGTGAATGAAGGTGTTTCATAAATAAAATGAATGATTTGAAGCAGACAGACAGAAGTGGTAAATGAATGATAATTAATAAATGATAGTTGTAATTAAATAATTTTCAACACAGCTGTGAGAAAAATAGCAGATAAAAAAAAGAACAACATATAAAAATATATAAATCGAGAACTATATTTTTTATTTTAGCCTGTGAGGTAGTTTTACTAAAGGAAAATGCCAATATAATTTAATGTATGTCTTCACCTTCCTTAGCTATTAAATTGAATTAGGGGTTATATGTTTTAAATACTTTAAATATTTATGTGTATTTATAATTAAGTGAGAGCTCTCATAGCAAACCTTCTCAATCAACCTTCTTGGTAGCTTCTTCGAAGTTGGATTCAAGAGTGGGGATTTCTTCATCATCACCAGCCTTTTCCTTCTTTTCACCACCCATGGAGGCCAATAAGTCCTTCAAGTCACCGAGTTACTTGGGTCCGAGGTGTTGTAAGATATCGGGTAATAAGTCCTTGACGTCTATTTATTAAAAGAATATTAATTTACAAATTTAAGTAAGAATGAAAAATTTTAATATCATCATTAACAAGCTATTATTTAGCTTAAATAACTCAAGCATTAAACGAGAGAGAGAGAGATAAAGAGATCCTTCAGCTTTAAATTTCTTATTAAAGAAGTAGAATTCAGTTAATAAATACTATCAGATTAATTATATTTAAAATTATCTAAAAGGAGACCTGGTAGATGTTAATTAATTAATTAATTAAGGTTTGAAGTAGGCTTTAAGTATTTCTTTTATAATAGACTTGAAAGAATCAACAACAGAAAGAAATTAAGGAGATCTCTAAATTTGATTTAAAAATTGATTAGATTCGTTTGCTTACAAATAAGGGCTGATATATTGATTGATTGATGAATAGATAGATAGGTGTATTTTCTAACAAAATCATTTTTTAGATAAAATCAAAGTAAAACCAACAAGAACAACTCACTCACTCATTAATTAATTCATTAATTATTTAGGAATTAAGCAATTCATTTAATGACTCATTGATAAAAAAATTAAGCAGGATTATTGCTCATTTAATCTTCATGCTTTTTTACAAATATTTTAATTTTGACTATCTTATGTTAAGTATTTTTTAATTTGAATAGTTTAATGTGATTATTTTTATTATTTAAGCATATGCGTCATGCCGTCCGTACACAAAAATCTAATCAAATTCGTTTGTTGTAAGTAAGTAAGATTAGAGTAGAAAGAAATTTTTAGTTATTTTTTTACAAAATTTCTGAATTCTAATTTTTAAAAAGATTTAAACAACTCTTTTATTAGTCTAAAATCTAAATCAGAAAGGTCTCAACTATAATTAAAAAGAGTTGCTTGCTTCTAAGGACTAAAGAGAGATACATCTTAAACAAACATGGCATGCATGATGCATTCACCATAGGAATCAGACTAAGAGAATGCTTAACAAATATTCTAACTCATAGCTAGAAGTAGTGTAGTATAAAATTTAAATAAATCATAGAATCTTTCTATCTAAATCTATCTATCTATCTAGCTTTTTATCTTTGTTTCAATAGAGACAAAAGTTTATTCTAAAGGAGTAGCAATTTAAACACTATACTCGTATGATAGAAATATTGCTTGATAAATTACTCTACCTTATTAACGACAAAGTTCAAGCATTACTATTACCTTATATTGTTAACTTTAAGGCTAATTCACTTAAAGAAGGTACTATTATCAACACTAAAATCTCTCTTCCTCTCTCTCGCTCTTTCTTTAAGAGCTCATTAATGATCATATATATTATGGAATAAAACTAAATATTTGTAAAATCCTTACTCTTGGTTTCGCTCTTGCCGATAACGACGAAGGTGTTGTTTTGGATGGAGGCCAAGACTGTTAATAAAATAAATTAATTAATATAAGATAGAAATTATTTATTCAATCAAAGTTTGAATAAATTATTTACCTTCGGGTCTATCGAAGTGTAAGATGGTCTTGTCGTCCTTGAACATGTTGACTTCATCAATACCTTAGAAAGGTTGGACACCGAACTTCTTGATGACGGTCTTGAGCTTCTTGTCATCAGTAATTTGGGTCTTGGTAACCTTCTTGACCTTTCTTCTTTGGGTACCCTTACCACCGGTTCTGGAGTCACCAATCTTTTCTTATAATTTCTTTCTGGCTTCTAAGACTTCTTGATTCATTTTTGTTTGTTTTCTCTTTTTTCTTTGATTATATTAATATAATTATTTGATTTTTTTTTTTCGCTTTTTTGTTTTGATTTTTTTGCCTTTTTCCTTTTAAGATGCTTGTATAACTAAATGCAAACTCTATGGTAATTTACAAATATTATATGATTATCTTTGCTAATTAATTTATTTGTATTAAGTGATTGTATCTCTTCACTTCCCATCTTTCTTTCTTTCTTGATTTATTTGTTTCTAATTTTTTCTGCATATTTCAATAGAACATGAGAACAAAGAAAAAAGAACTTTTCATTCATTTATGCATTGATCATTCACAAAAAAGAGGAGAAGAAGAAAAAAAAAATCTAAATAACTTTGAACCCTCTTTAAAAATAATTTGAAATTCTTTATACTTTTTATCCACACTATTTTCACTCTTCCTTGTATTTTTCTCTTATTTCATTTATATTCTTTCCTTCATTCTTTTATCCTTCACTCTCCAGCATTTTTTTATATGTTCCTAAATATCTTTTTTTTTTTTTCATTTTTAAAATATTTAAAATATTGTGTTTATTTATTTCATCAAACAATACTATATTTAAAATTATATCCATTTATTTCTTTTCAATATTAACACACACAATTCAAAATATCTTTTTCTTAGTATTTATTTATCTATCTATCTATCTTCTATATATCCTCATAACCAATCCTACATTTCTACCACCATTAATCAATAATTCAATCATTCTACTTAATTATTTAATAGCTTTTTATGCAAGCTTCACCATTTATTGATTTACTTATTAATTCTAATTTCTACTATTTCAAAATTGATTGACCATAATTTACATATTTTCATTTCTTATTTCTACTTTCACCAATTAGATTGCTGTCAAATTACATATTTTGAAAACATATCTTCAACCTTCACTCACAAAAAAGACTAAATTTAATAGCCTATTAAATTAATTAAAAATAACAACTATTAACTAATTATTTTCTATTATAAACTAAATTTTAATTCAAAATTTAAAATATTCTATATTAATTTTATTTATCACTAAAATTCAAATCTATTTCTGAATAAAAATTTAAAAGCATAAATTAATTTTTTAAAAATACAAATTCATTCTTAATTGATTAAGATTTGGATTTTCAATTAATTTAGGAATATTTTTATAAATAAATAAAAATTATTTTTAAATAATTTTATCATTTATAATAAAAAATAAAACAATTATTTTTATTTAAAAAAAAAGTTGAAATTAATAAAAAAATGTAAAAATTTACTTTAAATTAGCTTATTTAAAACTGATTTTTTATTGAATAAACTGATTACTATTTTAAATAAAGCTTTTAACTAATATCTCCTTACTTAAAATAAACTTAAAAATTAGTAGTACAAATTTAATATTTAAATATTACTCAAAAAATACTTTCATTTTTTAAAATAAAATTTAAATTTAGTTACTAATTTTGAAACCAAATTAATTAATTAAAAACATTTAAATTAATTAAATTTCATTCAATTTATCTTAAATAGCTAAAATGAAATTTTAAATTAACTCTTAGGTTTGTTTAAACCCTAAAATTCTAAAATTAGCTTAAAGTTGAAGTCGATATTTATCAAATGAAAGCTTTCAAAATAACAACTTTTTTGTTAGATTAAATACTAATGCAATATTTAATTTTATAAGTAAATTGAACTGCTATGTATGTGCGAATAATTATATAAAAATTAAGCTATAAACATCATTTAAATATCTACAATACTAACTAATATTAAACTAAACTTCAAAGATTTTCGTCTTCATCTTGCTTTTGTTCTTCGTCTAAATTATCTAAAGAAAATGCTTCTAACTCTTTTGCTATTCTTTCAGCTTCTAATTTTTCATCATCTCCCATAATGGATTTTTCGTCTTCGACTTCTTCTCTTTCTTCTATCTTTACTCTAAAATTTTCAACTATTTCTTCAGATTACTCCATCTCTTCGTCTTCATAAGGGATAGGATATCTAAGGATAGCTGCTATACCTGTTAAATTATTTAATTTTTCTCCACTACTGTGCAAACTAGAGAAAATCAAAGAGTCAATTCCCTTCTTCTTAGTGTCATCGATCAAATTATTGAATTTTTTACGTTAACTCAAATCTTTAATTCTAAAAAGACTGTCACTCAAAAGTAAGGTTTAAATAGCATTATCTTCGTATGCTTTAAATACATGCTTTTATCCATAGCAAACCATATCAGGATCTTTACTCATAACCTATTTTGTAATTAATAAAATTATTTAAAGCAATAAATAAAAACACTTTCATTCTATTTAATAAAATAATTCATATCTTTGATACCTTGTAAAAATCATCTAGAGCTCTCACTTCTTTGATAGCCTTTGTATCTTTTAACTACTCTTAGATAGTGGGGTCACTCAATACTTCACTTAAACTATTCAAATATCCTGTTGATGACTTAGCTCTGACTATCTTTTAAAGGAAGTTTGACCTCTTGTTGAATGCAGCTAGATCCGCTCTCTGCAACTAATCTTATATATATTTGTAGAAATCATCTTTCACATAACCAGGAGAAGCAATAACAAGGCACTTTATTTAATCATAATTAACAGTTACCAAATACTCAAAGCAGGTTTCGAAGAACTTTTCCATTGCCTTGTCATGTTGCTCGGCTCCACTCTTCTTCTTAGGTATGTGCTTTTCTATTTTATGCTTCATTATTGTAATTGAAGATTTTATGAAACACAAATGTGCTATTCCCTATCATTTATTAAATAATTCATCATTACAAAAACAAACTAATTAATTTTTTTCTATATTTCAAAAAGCATTTAACATTTCTTTTCTTAGTTGTTGAAATTCAAACAAACTTTAAATTTAATAAAAAATTTTGATTACTTCATCCATAACAAATGCAGCTAGTTCTGAATCATGAGTAGGGTCAGAAATATCCTTAATAATCTTAAAATGGAAAGAATCCCAATTTTATTTAATGATAGTAATCTGCTAGTCTAATTCTAAATTAAAAGTATGGAATTAACCCATCTTTAGGTAATCATTTTCTTTTATGTTTCTTCCCTTCAAAGAAAGTTGCAGGAACTCGCCTGCATAGTAATTAATAGCAACGATCTTCAAAGTGAGAGTAATTTTCTTTTTAATGACATCTTTAACTCCTGTCTTTGACTCCTTGGTTATCTTTCTGAAAGTTGCAGAACGGACAATATCACCGTTAGAAACTAAGTTATAAATGTGCCAGTAATCTTCTTCCTCAGTAGGAACTAAAGTTAAATAGCCTTCGCCCTTGCTAATATATCTTTTTATAATTCTCATCTTTTTACTAACTTCTTTAATTTTGTAAAACAAACAAATCAATCAAACAATTAATCAATCAGAAGAATTTATTTATAATTTTTGATAATTTTTCTTAGTCTATCTATCTATATATATTTTATTTAATAAATGCATTCAATATAAACTTGGATATAATTCTTCTTTCAAAAAAAAAAATAAAAATATTTACTTTTTTTCTATCTTAGAAAATCTATTAAACAGTCTACTTCAAATGTGCACAAAATTTTTCCTACCTACTCTAATATCATCTACTTCTACATTCTGATAAAATTAATAATTATTCTTGGTTTTTAAAACATGCATTTTTAATTTTGAGCAAATTTTATGTAAATAATTTGATTTATTGGGGTTGGGGTTGGGGTTGGGGTTGGGGTTGGGGTTGGGGTTGGGGTTGGGGTTGGGGTTGGGGTTGGGGTTGGGGTTGGGGTTGGGGTTGGGGTTGGGGTTGGGGTTGGGGTTGGGGTTGGGGTTGGGGTTGGGGTTGGGGTTGGGGTTGGGGTTTGGGTTGGGGGGTTGGGGTG